>NC_056725.1:616596576-616781576 GCF_019279795.1 Protopterus annectens
TTGTTAGTGAGGAGGAGAAAGTGTTTTACTTTATAGAGAGAGCCAAGCTTTTTATTGACGGTTTTGATGGTAAGATTGAAATGGGTGTCAAATTTAAGGGAGTTATCAATGGTAACACCTAATAGCTTTGTGTGAGCTTCTGATTATATAGTGATTCCATTGGAGGATGCAATAGAGAAGGTGGGGGGAAGAGTCTTGTTAGTGGGTGAGAAAGTAAGTAGTTTTGTTTTGTTGGGGTTGAGAACTAGTTGTCGACTTGATAACCATTTTTCTATTAGGTTGAAGGTGTCTTTGGTTGAAGCAGTGAGGTCTGCCAGGTTGGAGGCAGTGCTGATGATAGTCGAATCATCTGCATATTGAATGCATGTGGCATGGGGGGTGATTGTGGGCAGGTCATCAACAAAGATGGTGAAGAGAAGAGGGCCAAGAATAGATCCTTGGGGAACTCCAAGTGTAACAGGTAGGCATGTAGATAATTTGTCCTGCCATAGAACAGCCTGTTGCCTATTGGACAGGTAGGATTGGAACCATTTCAGCGTGGAATTGCTGAGTGATAGTTTTTTTTAATGTATGGAGGAGTTGAATGTGGTTCACCATATCAAAGGCCTTGGAGAGGTCTAAGAAAAGAGCAGATGATAGTTTATTATTGTTTCTGAAGTTATTGATGGTATTAGCAAAGGATAGTAGGGCTGATGTGGTACTGTGATTTGGCCTGAAGCCATGTTGGGAGTTAGCTAGAATTTTATTTTTGGTGAGGTGTTCCATCAGTTGTTTGTGGACACACTTTTCCATAATTTTGGCCAGGGGTGAGAGTATAGCTATAGGTCTGTAGTTGGTTAGCTCTAGTGAACTACCACCTTTATGGAGAGGAATAATGTGGGACATTTTCCATATGGAGGGATGAAGGCTTCTGACAAGTGCGGTTTATGATTATGGAGACGGATAGGAAATGGCCTCAGCTGCTTTTGCAGAAACTCAGCTGGGAGAAGGTCAGCTGCTAGCTTAGTGGGTTTTAGTTTTTAAGAAGAGATGTTATAAAGGATATGGGTACTGGATCAAGGTAAATAGATGATCTGATGTAGTTGTAGTATTCTACTGGCATGGGTAGTGGAGTGGGCTGGTTGTTTGTTTGAATTGTGTGGCCAGGGATTGTATAGTTTCTGTGAAGAAACTATTGAATGTGTTAGCAATGTTTACAGGGCACTGTTGTTTGCAAGTTGTTGGAATGGCCATGGTTGCCTGGCCTGGGTGCAGGAGCTTGTTTAAGCCTGCCCAGAATTTTTGTGGATTATTAAGGTGTTTGTGTTGGAGGTGGAGGAAGAAGTTTTTTTTATCATTTAAGATCATTCTTTTAATTTCATTTCTAAGTTGCCGGAAGGTTTGGTGGGAGTGTGGGTCTTAGAGGTACGCCATGTGACCCACATCTTGTTTCTAGATAGGATTTTGGATTTTGTTTCCTTAGAGAGCCATGGTGCGGTTTTGGTTTTAGTTCTAATGGACCGTATTGGAGCATGGGAATCTAGAATCTTGAGGAAGGTGGTGTTGAAGTAGATAACTGCCTCTTCAAGAGGAAGAGACTTGAGTATTGTCCAGTTGTGGGCTTTAAGTTCAGTTTGAAAAATGGAGGCGTTGAATTTATTATTGTTCCTGATTTTTTTTATGGTTGTAAGAAGGGGGGTGATTTTCTTGAATTTGATAACATAGGTGAGTAAGTGATCACAAGATGCCATTAAAAAAGGAATAATTAGTAGAGCATATAAAATATTGCATGATAATTATAAGAATCAATCAGAGGAGGTTAGAAATGATTGAAAAGAGAGACTGGATAAGCAATTCACAAAGAAACAATGGGAGGATATATGTATGTCTCCCAAATAATCAACAGAATTTAGAAGATTTAGAATTTGTACCTGGAAATGTTTACATAGATATTTTTATACACAAGTATACTCCAGAGAATTTTTGCTCAGGTAGACAGTAAATGTTGGAGGTGTGAAGGGGAAGAAAGAGGTAATTGGAAACATATTTTCTGGGAGTGCAGAGAGTTGGTGGACTTTAAGGATGCCCTGTGTGATGTACTGTTGGAGATCCTGGGTGGGTGGTCAGATTGGTCTAATGAGGGAGATGATTTTTCTGAGCTATGACACATAATCGGAATTGCCTAGACATGGTAAGGCCATGCTGTATCTAATAATGGTGGCTGCCAAGAAAGCAGTTACTAGAAAATGGAAATCAAAATCTAAACCAAGTATACTAGAAGCAGTGAATATAATAACAGGTAAAGAAACTGGAATTGAGATCTTTAGAAAACAGTGGGAGCAAACTACACAGGAAAAAATGGGAATTGTGGGAAATATATATATATTTAAGGCAGGAATGAAGTGTAAAAGGCAGCAGGATTTAAGTGAGCTATGTAAGGTTTGAGTGAGAAAGATTGGGTAGTTTATAAGTGATGTGTAATGTTTGCAACTGGGAGTGTGTCAGTATGGTTTATAGGTTCATAGGTTCATAGGTAGGTACTAGGCTATCTGCCCGAGGGCATTTATAAGCCTAGCCAGAGGGTGTCAGCTTTAATTAATTAACTGAGCCTCTGTCAAGCAGAGCCAATGAAGTGATCCCAGGTGTGTACTTTCTGTTACCCATCCACTCATCAAGGCTTCTCTTGAAGAGTGTTAGTGAGGTGCTCTGCCTAATGTAGTTAGGAATTTTGTTCCAAAGCGTGGGGAGTCTCTGTGACAGGAATCTATCCCTCCAGCATGTTCTATTTATTGTTGTGATGAGGTTTAGCTCACTAGAGCGTGTGGCTCGCAGTGACTTGGATTTCTTTAGGTGGAGCATGTCCATCAATTCTGAGTTGAACATGGCTTTATAAGTCAGGCAGAGATCATCTCTGAGTAAGTGATATGCCACTGAGTACAGCCGGAGTTTTTTCAGTCGGGCTGCATAGGACATATGTTTGAGGCCAGTAATCCTCTTGGTGAGGTGCTTTTGTGGTCTTTCAAGCTGTTGGAAGTGTCTTGTGAGGTACATCCCAAATGGGGCATTGTACTCTATGATGGGTCTGATTAGTGACGAGTAGAGGGGCACTATAACCGCTTTATTTCTAGATGCGAACCCCTTAGTAATTAGATGGGCCATATAGAAGGATTTCCTAACTACTTTGGCAATATGATTGTCAAAGGAGCGATTACTATCTACCTGGGTCCCCAGATCTCTTATTACCTCTTTTGTATTAAGGGGGCTGCCGCCTATGCGGTAATTTGTGGGTGTTTTGTTTATCCCAAACGGGATGAATATGCATTTTTTGGTATTTAGCTTGAGGCCATGATTTTGACACCAGATGTCTGTCTCAGTAAGGCCTTTTTGGAGGATGTCCATGTCAGCCAGAGAGTCAATTATGGCTCCCAGTTTGCAGTCATTGGCAAACTTGGTTAGCCAGAGTCCTCCTGTGTTTGCCTGTACTTCTGAGAAATATATGCCAAACAGTAGGGGTCCCAGAACTGAGCCTTGCGGGACACCACTTATGACTGGTTTAGAGTCAGACCTGGAGCCCGCTATTCTTACTGTGTGAGTTCTGTCTGTAAGCCAGTTGGCAACCCATCTTGTAACGTAGGGGTTTATGTTCAGGCTGGTGAGTTTTTCTATAATACCCGAGTGAGGAATGGTGTCGAACGCCTTGGCGAGATCAAGGTAGGCTGTGTGAACCATCTTTCCCTTGTCTATGGCCTTAGTCAACCAGATTTAGTAGGCATGATCTGCCCTTAACAAAGCTGAACTGGGTCGCGTCAAGTGTTTGGAGGTTCACAATGTCTTTGTTAATGAGTTCCATGATGATGCGCTCCATAGCCTTGCAGACCAGGCTAGTCAGGCTTATGGGGCGATAGTTACCAGGGTCAATTGTGGCCCCTCCTTTGTGGAGCGGAATAACCATTGCTGTGCGCCATTCTATGGGCACGTAGCCTGTGGAGAGGCTGAGGTTGAACAGCGTGTTTAGGTGGGGGGTTAGTTTGTTCTGTAGTTCATGCAAGATGCAGCCTAGGACACTATCTGGCCCCATTGATGCTGTGTTTTTGGCTCTTAAAAGGGCTGCTTTCACCTGCGCTTCTGTGATTTCTGGGACATTACACTTTTCCGGTATTGTTATGGGCCCTTTTGAAGGTGAGAGGGAGGTGAAGTTTGCACTGAATCTATCTGCATATTTTGTGCTATTTTCCACTATCTCAGAGCATATCTGTGAGTTGCCACTTAGATTCTTGATATAGCTAAAGAAGGCTTTGTGGTTATCTTTCGAATCCTTGGCTATTTTTCTTTCGAAGTTAGCCTTGGATAATTTTATGAGGGACCTTAGTTTCTTACTGATACTGATCAGGGATGTCTTTCCTTCTTGGAATTTGCTTTTTTCTGAACTAGTTTCCTCCTTTTGTTGTATAATCTGTTTATAGCAGGGGCCCACCAGACTGGTTTCCTTCTCTTAGGGGAGTGAGTCTTGGTTTTGCTAGGGATGGCACGATCCAGGCATCCTTGTAGGTGCTCATACAGTGCACTTGTAAAGGATTCTGCATCTTGGGCAGTGTTATCCTTTAGCATGGGGGCTGTGAAACGTACCACCTCTGCCTTAAGTAAGGTGAAGTTTGCTGCAGAAAACTTTTTCACTGTGGTTTCCTTGGTTGGGGGTGGTGGTGGGGTGTGGACATCCAGGGTGATTAGTTTATGGTCTGATCTAACCAGTGATGGTTTGACCTCCAGTACGGAGCACCTGTCGCCCATGTTGGTGATGACCAGGTCCAATATGTTGTGGCCTCTGGTAGGGGAGTTTACCAGCTGATCCAGGGCATTTGAGTTGATAAATTCCAGGAAGCGCTGATCCTGGAAGTTTGTACTCAAGTAGTTTTCCTAGTTAATGCTAGGGTAATTGAAATCTCCCAAGATCAGTGTATTCGGTAGGACCTTCATGTTTTCCACTGTCTCCAGAAAGGCGGAGTGGTGGTCCTGGGTCATGGAGGGTGATCTGTAGCAGGCCACAATTTGTATTGCAGATTTGCCCGATGTTAGTTGCACATGGATGATCTCAAAGGTATCATGCTGCACCACTAATCTAAAGGTGTGAGTATCTTTGATGAATATGGATACACCCCCTCCTTTTGTGTTACGGTCTGTGTTCTGTGGCCAAAATGTGTGGTATGAGTTGTAGCCCAGTAGTGCTGGAGTGCTCTCTGGAGCCTTGAACCAGGTGTCAGTTACTGCACAGATGTCGACGTTCTCCATACTTAGGAGTGCTTTGAGCGCATGCATTTTGAGATTTAAACTCCTGGCATTGAGTAGCATAACCCTCAATTTTTTTTAACTAAAATGCTTGCGACTAGAACTGTGTTGGTGCGATTTATTTTTATTTATATAAATGTATAATTGGCTATTTAGTAAGTGATGGTTTAATGAAGATATTTCTTGTTCAAAAAAGCAAGAATTGAATAATTTATCTAATATTGCTTAGGTTATATGATATATAGCAATATACATGAAGTATAATGTTTATGTTAATATAGTTTGATTACTTTTATATGAATGTAAATTTGCCTATGTCACGTCACAAGTGAGAGTTCAATAAAGGTGTTTGAAAAAAAAAAAAGCTGAGGGCCTTAATCCAGTCATTCCCCTTTGCAAAAGTAAGAAAAACATGTATAAATTTTACTCATATTATGGTCTTTTGTCAACACTTAATTCTCTTTTTACATTTCAGTACCTGCATTTCTTAAAAAAGCTAAAGAAGAAGGAAGGAAAAAGGGCACCTGTTTACTTTAGTATAATTATTACACACAAAAATAACTGAAAAGCTTTACTTTATAACATGAGGTATATGTCATGTTTTATAAAAATACTATTAAGAACAAAAACTTTTACTTACAATTACCTGTTTCCTTCCTCTTTCCCTCTGCTTAATGTTATATTAAACATTAATGAGATGAAATAGGCATATGCTTTGGAGTCCCCTACAAGTTTAACAGAGTCAGAAAAGTATAATACTTCCACATTTTCTTGTTCCACTATATTTCACCAGTGTGATTGAAGCTTTGTAATCCCACATTTATTCATTAATTTCCAAGTTGCTGGTTTTGTTCTTGATGACCTCCATCTCCCATCACCAGTCTCTGGTTCATTTTCAACATACTCCTGTTTTTTTCTACTCATCTCCTGTGCTTTTTTCTGTCTCTCAAGCATTTTTCTTTGGAACATTTGAAAAGGTTTCACTGTCATGATCACTCTATGAGCTTTATTATCAGAAGAATAAGAAGCAGAATCCCTTCTGCTTGATAGCTCACTTTTTGTTGGACAAACATTTGTATTTCCTCCTTAGCATGTTCTGCATCAAAAATGACTTTGACCCTCCAGAAAAAAATATTCTGAAGATATCTGGATACAGCAGTTAGAATCTCACAACTGCTTCTCAAGATTCCCTAGTTACTGGAATAAATTTACTCCTCTTCTGCATGGTGTATAGTGAGTAATCATTTTCCACAAACACTCTACTGTCTCCAACTTTTAGTGTTGTCCTTCTGCCACAGTTTTGTCAGAATCAACTCTTTCTGCTAGATGGATTGCATCTTTAGTATTAGAGATATTGACTTCTTTCTCATAGCCAGGTTTGAGGCATAGACACAATGTGCCCTTTCAATTAACTCCTGCTGTGGAATACAAGTCCAGTTGCTTAATTGTGCTTTCATAAAAGTAATATAGTCTGTTCCTTCCAGTTTCTCCGGTATCGCAAAAAATCTCAAATGTTCCCTAAGTGCTCTGTCCTCTAATTCTGTGTCTTCTTGAGCAGTCTCATACTCAGCCAGCCTTTTCTTCATTTTGACCTCTGATTTTAGTAGTTTTATCAGTTCATCTGAATATCTGCTTAAAGTTTCTTCCATTTTTTTTCCATCCTTTTATGTGAGTTGATATACTCCTTCAGTGTTTCATTTATTTTAATCAGGTCTGAACATATTTGATTCAAGTCTTGGTGAGTACTTCATGAGGTAGACCCTGTTTTTCACAGAATCTTACCAAGACAACACTGATGTATGGACTGTATTTTATATAGCATTTATCATGGACAGAAGTAGGTTAAAAATAATGAAGATAGCTTTGTGCACAAATCCCAGGATAAAAAAAGTGCCCAATCCTGGTAGGCACACTGGCACCAGGACTGGAAAAAATGACAGTGTAGAATCCTCAAGACATGGAAATATTCCTGCAGTGGGGCTAGCTCAGGCCCAGGGGGAGGATGGCCTCCCTGTTGTAGAAGGAGGTAGCAGTCCATAAAAATCACAAAAACTGATAGGCCAAAAAAGAGCCATGCAGATGATAGAGTGGACTATTGAGAATAAGAAATACATTATGCATTGTTCCTATTAGTCAGGAAGCCCGGAATTTCCAGAAAAAAAAGGTATACAAAAAGATTAAGAGAGAAATTAGAGGAAAGAAAAATACTTTCACAAGAAAAACTGTCAGAAGCTTCAAATAAAAATTTGTGTTAATACAACAAATCCATGAAAACACTATATAGACCAAGAAACCTTGTGTCGTTTGGAAACAGAAGTGACTGAGGAAGTCCAAAAATTTAAAGAACAAAATGTAGAGACATTTAAAGGATGTAAAAAAGAAATATGGACATGGGAAAGAATGAGGGATATGATATCTGCAATATTTATGCAAAGGAGAAAGTCAAATTAATCAACACAAAAAAAGGCAGTCCCAAAGATACTTGAAGAGAAATATAGCCAAAGGCATCCAGATATGGAAAATTTCACAATAAAAAAATAAGATCACAAAGAGGGAATGTAGCGCAAGATAAAAAATGCTGAAGTTATGGAATATTTGTGACGTGAAGGATTCAGTGTAGAAAGTCTAACACAGGTCACATCACAGCATGATGGAGCAACTAGTCCCCAAAGTAAGGAGAAACAAGAGGAGCAGGAGACATCTGAAGAAGAAATATGGACATGGGAAAGAAAAAGAGATTGAATATGGTGCAATATTTTTGCAAAGAAGAAAGCAAAACTAATCAATGCAAAAAGAGCAGCACCAAAGATATTTGAAGAGAAATACAGGCAAAGACATCCAGATATGGAAAATTTTACAATACACAAAAATAAGAAAACAAATAAGAAGAGTAGAAAAGAGGATTAGTAATGGAGAAGTTAAAGAAATAGAAACAGAGGTTATGGATTACCTGCAAAGTAAAGGATTTAGTGTAGAAAAATTTACTCTGATAACAACACAACAGGATAGAGCAATGGACAGCCAAATTAAGGAGAAACCAGTGGAGCAGGAAGCATCTAATCAGTTGACATATGAAGATACATTGGAGCCTCCCATAGGAAACCAGTAGAAAGGTTCAGTTGGAGTTTTACAGCAAGGGAAAGAACAAGAAATTGTGGCAACTCTGATACAATCAATGCCATGGAGTGATAAGCCAGTGAGTTCCCATATGAGAGAGCAATGAATGACACAGGGCGAAACTGAAGAGACATGGCATAAGAAGAAGCTCTGGAACTTTCTATAGAATGCCTGCAGGAAATGGCGAACAAAGAATATGCCCTCAGTTTAGAAGAAAATGATCTAAGAGATGAGTTACTTGATTTAATAGAGATGGATAGACATATTAAGATCAATGAAAGAAATAGACTGTAGAAGGTTGATAAAACCCAGAAAGTTAGAAGTTTGATAAAACAAATGAACATAGTAATTAGGACTGTCCATAGAGGTCCATGTGATATAACAGAAGTAAATAGGATGCATTACTGTGCAGCCAAATTAATAATAGATACAGTTCTACCACAAGAACACAGGGTAGTAAGGGAAAGGATGGGGAGAAATCGAATGCCATCGTGGAAGTATCGAACAGAGAAAACTATAAATCAATTAGGACAAGAAGTGTCACTGTTAGAAAGAAAAGGGAACAGATCAACAAAAATATTCAGAAAGACAGATGTGATAAAAGCAATGTGCACTATTATAATGGATCAGGATTTATCATGCACTATCACAATAAACTAAAAATGTCAGCACAGGCAGAAAAACTTAGAAGATACACAGATAAATATAAAGAAAAAGTACAAAATAAGCAATTTATTGATGACCCAGAAAAGTTTTATAGAGAACTGGGAGACAAGGTAAAGGAATTGAAAGACCACCAGAAAAAAAAAAGAAATAGATACATTTTGGATAAGTATTTATGAAGATACTGTGGAACATAACAAAGATGCTAAATGGATAGAAGAAGTAAAAGAAATAATAAGAAGTTCAAATGTACAGATATGAAATGGGATGAAGTAACAGCCAGAGAGAGATTGAAACAAAATTAAGAAAAGCCTCGAATTAGAAAACCCCAGGCCCAGATGCAGTACCTAACGTCTGGCTAAAACTATTAATGTCTTTGCATAAAGATTTAGCCATGAGTAAGAACTATTTATATGTGCACCGTGAAAAGACACCAGCCTGACTAACAACAGGAAAAACAATGCTCCTACTTAAGAGTGAATTGGCAATCTACCCAAAAAAATATAGACCAATAACTTGCCTTCTGACTATGTATAAACTATACACTGGAATTGATGCGAACAGAGTTTATAGTCATTTAGAAGAAAACTCAATTATGGCAATAGAACAAAAGGGTAATAAAAGAAAGTCATATGGAACAAAGGATTATTTGTTGTTAAATAATGTCATAGTGGAGAACTGTAAAAAGGGGAAGAATCTAAGTTTGGCATGGATAGACTACAGAAAAGCATTTAACACTATCCCACATTCATGTATAAAAAGAGTGCTACACCATACACTGATAAACTACATCACAATGACTATCAAACAGTGACAAACCACTTTGCAGTTAAGTCATGATAAAGGACAAATTATTATTCCAGGGATAAAAATCCAAAGGGGGATATTCAAGGGTGACTCCAGATTAGGCCATAGCTATAATTTGGCTTCCAGAAAGCAACAAAGTTTAAAGAACATCTTCTCTTTGTCGATGATTTAGAACTGTATACCTCATCAGATGAGGAACTGAAAGCACAGCTGCAAGTAGTCAAATGTTTTTCAGATGGTATAAGAATGTTGTTTGGTCTTGATAAATGTGCAAAAGTAACCTTTAAAGCAGAAGAGCTGCAGCACCAAGAAAACATATCTTTGGGACAAGAATGTGATGTCAAAGAACTTGAGTAAGAGATAGTGTATAAATATTTGGGAATTGATGAAGGATCCGCAATAAGACATGAACAAATGTGAATAAAACTCAGTAAGGAATATTTTAGAAAACTTAAATTAATCCTGAAAACAGCATTACTATCTAGGAACAAAGTTCAAGCTATAAACCAATTTACTCTTCCTGTCCTAACTTACAGATGTCCTTCTATTCTTATGTTGCAGTATTCATAACAGTAGGGAGGTTGCTGCCTGCATCACTGGACATCAGGCCAGTATACCAAAGTCTTACGAGTAGGGGTACATGCTACATTGCTTGTCAAGGCCATAAACTGATGTTGGCTAGAAAAATGACATCTGCACATACCCCCTTCAGAACTTTTCTGCTGCAGTGATCTACGGACCTCTGATCACCAACTCTGGGAATCAGTTTGTTCATTGTTTTGGCTGTCCTATACAGATAAGTACTCCTTTGGGTTTTTTATTACCTTCTTTTGCTTTTCAAATGTACATGTCAGCTAGGAAGGGTAAATGTGCTTGTGGAAGACAAATTCCACATAAGGACATGCACAATAAATGCTTATTCTGCTTAGGTGAAGGCCACAACCCTTCATCTTGCGATATCTGCAAGTCATTTGTACCTAAAACGTTTCACAGCCGTCTGGCTGCCTTACAGCTTTATTTAGGAAATTAGAGGCTCTGACATCTCGTGCTAGGCATGGAGGGTGAGATAGGCATCTCCGATGAGTCACCTCGGAAGAAGGCCAAGAAAGTTAGGCCGGATGCCTATGCTGCACCTCAGGAGTCTGGTGAAACTCTTAAGGCGGATGGTAGCCCAGGGTCTCATTGACCGGCCATTTCACAGCTAGAACCATGAAATTTGGTGGAAGCTGGTTTGGCAGAAATGCAAAGTATGTCCGCTGAGGTAGATCAGCCATCAGTACCTGATGGCAAAGGGGAACCATGGCTTGGGACATCGGCGAGGCGTACTCTACTCCCTCCATCCTCTCTGACGTCAGCCTCTAAGTCAGCACATCCCTCTACTCCTCTAAACAGGAAACAGAAATTGAAACATAGGGAGCACAGAGAAGCTGAACCAGCTCCTGGATGGGAAGATTTTTTCCCAAAATCTTTTCAGGGCATTCCAAGCCCTCCAGTCTCAGGTACCTCTTCCAGCCCCTACTCCTGTACAGGCCTTAGAGACTTCTGAAGAGGAACTCTCTTACCTATTGCTCCCAGATAGAATCCCCCAAGGACTTTATTACCCCTGAGGAGGAGGATTGCCATTAGTCCTGAGTCTCCAGGAGAGGAATTTTCGTTTGGGGATGCCGTTTCCCTGATGAGAGAACACTTTAAATGGCAGGCCTCAGATGCCTCTGAAACCAAAAAGAGATACTTTGAATTATTACAGATGGACCAGCCTTCTCCATCTGCAGTCCCTTCCCTTCTCCCAGCCTTTCATGGTGCTTTTCTGACAGCATCCCAGACCCCTGACTCTCAGCCCCCAGCCTCAAAGCATCCATGTAGATTATATAAGGTTCCTCAGGATACACAGTTCCTATTCAAGAACCCCTTTGCAGACCCTGCTATCATTGCAGTGTCAGCAGATAAATCATCCAGACAGTTGCCCTCTACCTCTCTGTTCCCCACTGACAAAGACAGAAAATTTATAGATTGAATAGGGAAGAAGGTTTATACTTCTACTCTAGCCATCAGAGCCCTAAACTATCAAACTCAAATGGCTAGGTTTGTTTTAGATACCCCTATCTAAAGCCACTGAACTTATTCCAGATGTGCCAGACTCTCTGGCTAAGTCACAACTCTCTTCCCTCTCTCAGGTGACCAGGCACTCCATAAAGTACAGTTATGATACGGTTAGAGGCATCCTCCATATCTGCAGCTTCGGGTTCTGTCCTGAGAAGATATTCTTGGGTGAGGCTACAGTCCCTTCCTATGGATGTCCAGACCAAATTGCTAGATGCACCTCTTGATAATAAGGCTCTTTTCAGTGCAGCTTCTACAGAGCTCCTTAAATCCCTACAGGATAAGGGCAAAGAGCTACAAAATCTTAAACATTTGCTAGTCTCTCCAATTCCTAGATGCCATAAGAACTACCCTCAAAGGATCTCCTTTGTTAGGTGGCAATTATCTCATTCCAACACCCAACAGGGCAAGGGACAGATGCAACCTAGGAGACATTCCACTCTTAACCAAACTTCTGCCTCCACCAAAACTCCCTTTAGAAGGCAGCCTGAGTAGGACAGAGCTCCTCCCAACTCCATTCCCTTATCCCTCTGCCTCACCCTTTCCCTACCCTCCTAGCAGAAAACAACCTCAGAGGCTGGTGTCCTTTCCATCATCCAGAAAGGATACTTTATGACTTGGTGGACACTTCCTCCCTTTCAGGGGATAATCCAACCGCCCACATATCAGCTTCATCTCATCCCCCCATTGTAGAACAGCTTCAAGCTCAGGGCACCATAGAAAGAGTACCTCCAGAACAGACAACCAAGGGATTTTACTCCAGGATGTTTTTGGTTCCAAGGAAGGATGGCCCTTGGATGCCAATCCTGGATTTGTCTGTACTCAGTATATTCCTCAAGGTGCCTACCTTCAAAATGCTCATCTTGCATCAGCTCCTACCCTTTATCCCTTACCAAGCCTTCATGTTTTCCCTGGATCTGAAGGATGCTTACCTCTATATCCCTATTCATCCCAGCTATAGGAAGTTTCTATGCTTTTCAATGGGTTCCTTGTATTTTCAATGTCCTGCATTGCCATTTGGGCTTTCCACAGCCCCCAGAGTATTCACAAAGTGTATAGCCGTAGTCATTGCCCACTGCAGAGTGCAGGGCATTCAAATATATCCATACTTAGATGACCTCTTGATACTTCACCAGGATTGCCATGCCCTCCACCACCACCTAGGCATGATGTCCAATACCCTGGCAAGCCTAGGGTTCACTGTAAACCAGGAAAAATCTCACCTGACACCCACCCCAAGATCTGGTTTTCTTGGGATGCAGGATAAATACAGATCAGATGGCAGCCTTAATTCCTTGCCAGAAGGTGGAAGCCATCACACATTACCTCCAATCACTCATCTCTCTCTCCAAACCTTAACAGCCAGGGAATTCTTGAGGGTCCTAGGCCACATGGCATCCCTGATATCCATGCTCCTCTTAGAAAGGCTGCATATGAGAAAATTTCAGTGGATACTGAGGAGTCAGTGGAACCAACATTCTCACCCCCTGGATACTCCGCTTCTTCTCCTCCCATGCCTTATAAAAGAGGTGCAGTGGTGGATTACACCCATGCGCCTCAACCAGGGTGTATCTTTGCAGATTCCCACACCCTCACAACAAATCTTCACAGATGCTTTAGACCCGGGTTGGGGAGCAGTCCTGCAAACCCGTAACAAACAAAACAAAGTTCAGGGAGAGTGGTCCTCCCTCAGACAAAGGGATCACATCAACATCAAGGAGATGAGGGCCCTTCTCTTAGCCTTGCAAACCTTCCATCCAATCCAACTACCAGGCACCTAAACCTTCCATCCAATCTTACTACCAGGCACCTTAAAAGTTGTCACAGACAATATGACAGTACTATGGTATATCAACAAGCGAGGGAGACAAGATCCTACCCCCTCTGTGGCCTGGCAATTCAGATTTGGTCCCTGGCAGCAGAATTTCACATTCACCTGCAAGCAGTGTACATTGCTTCAGCAGAGAATGTGATGGTGGACACTCTCAGCAGAATCTCTTCACACTCCTATGAATGGATGCTTCACAGGGAGGTGTTTTTGGATCTCATTCACAAGTGGTGTATTCCTCAGGCAGATCTGTTTGCCTCCTCCCAGAACAGGCAGATGCCTCTGTTTTGCACAAGGGATCCACATCCACAGGCATGGAGGGTGGGTGCCTTCTCTTTTTCTTGGGCAGGGATGTGTCTTTACGTCTTTCCCCCTTCACTCTGATTCAAAGAGTCCTTCTGAAGATTCAAAGAGACAAACCATAAATCCTGCTGGTAACTCCCTTTTGGCCAAGCATTGGTTTCCCCTTCTTCGTCTACTAGCCAAGGGCAATTACCGCAGGTTACCCCACTGATTCAACCTACTCACACAAGACAGGGCGTCACTCATACACCCTCAGGTGCTCAACCTCAGACTCACTCTATGGATGATAGAGTTGTGATTCCCTTCAGACATCTATACTCAGAGGACATACTCAATGTCCTGCAGGAGGCCAAGAAACCTAGTACCAGGAGAAATTATGTGGCAAAATGGCAAAGATTCTCCAGGTGGTGTCAGAAGAAAAAGCAGGAGCCCTTTCTTATTCCTGTACCTATGGTCCTTTCATACTTGTGTGAAGTGCTACATTCAGGGCTGACCTACTCTTCTATGAAGGTACACTTGTCAGCCATTTCCGCCTGTCTCCCCTTGTTCCTCCCTTGGTATCCAGATTAGAGGTAAAACTAATCTTAAGAGGGGTCCTTTACATCAGACCACCTAGAACATCGATACCGCCTTCATGGTACATTAATTTTGTCCTTGAAAAACTCACACTACCTCCTTTTGAACCAGCTCACTCAGCATCTCTGAAACTATGTACTTGGAAAACAGTACTGATGTTGGCTCTCACATCCACCAGGAGGGTCTCAGAAATCCAGGTCTTGATGGCTAACCCCCCTTACCTCATCTTCCACAAGGACAGGTTCTCCCGCAAGATTAACTCATTGTTCATGCCCAAAGTAGTTAATGAACTGTCCTTAAATCAAGCCATTAACCTCCCTGTTTTTTTCCCCCAACCACAAAATCCATCTAAAAAACACTACATTCCTTGGATGTTCATAGGCAGCTTAGGTATTACCTGGACAAGACCAAATTCATTAGAAAGTCTGACTAGATGTTCATTTCTTTTCACCCAAGGGCCCTGGGGAAGGCAGTTTCAAAATAGACTATATCTTCATGGATTTCTAAAGCTATCTCTGCCTGTTATTTCTTTCATGGAAAGGCTTTATCTACAAATGTGAGAGCACATTCTACTAGGGCAGCTGCCTCTTCAGCAGCCTTTTTCAGGGGGGTGGACCATGCTTCCATACTGGAAGCGGCCACCTGGTCCTCACTCCATACCTTTACCAAGCAGTACAAGCTAGACTTGGTCTCTAGAGCCAGATCTGGGTTTGCTAGGTCTATTCTACAGGGTCTCATAGACCAGGCCCCTCTACCTTCCTTCCAGGCTCATTCCTAAAGCTTGGGTCCTCTCCCTACTGTTATGAGTACTCATACTGCAACATGAAAATAGAAGGACATAGAATAGTTGTGTAAGAACTTACCATAACCTTAGATGCCCTTCTCTTCCATGTTGCAGTATTCAGTCCCCCCTCCAGCCCTCTCTTGCTCTGTATTGTCAGTGCCTTTCCCTTCCTTCTCCACATCCAAACACACATACTCTTATTGGGTTACTTTAGTCTGGTGGCATATGTTGGTCTGAAAAGCGTCCCTTTCCTGATCCCCAGGGGTACTACTGTATGGGGCAGTCACTTCTGAAGGGGGTGTGTGCAGACGTCACTTTTATAGCCAAAGTCAGTTTATAGCCTTAACAAGCAATGTAGCACGTACCCCTACTCCTAAGACTTTGGTATACTATCCGGATGTCCAGTGCTGCAGGCAGCAACCTCCCTACTTTTATGAATACTGCAACATGGAAGAGAAGGACATCTAAGGTTATGGTAAGTTCTTACACAACTATTCTTTTTAGAGGGACTGACTGGCCCCAAAAGGCTTCATACTCATCAAATGATTTATAAAAATCAGTGCATACCAAGATTATATATTCCCTGTTCCAAAGGAGGTATGGGCCTCCTTGAACCTTGATTACATGTATAGATCTGCAGTCATGGGACTGCATAGATATCGGCTGACCTCACAAGACCCAAACATAGTAAAAGTTTTGAAACATGAGGAGAATAAATCTAAGATGACTTCCCTTCTTAGTCTAGTAGATGCATATTGGTGTCAAGTGGAAATGGAAATCAAGATTCAAACAAAAAACGGCTCACAGTAGCCCCCGTTTAAAAAAAGCTTACTTAGATAAGTGGGACTTTACTTATTTTTATTCATGTGTACCTTGTGAATATGTAACAAAGTGAAATTATCAATGTGAATTCATTATAGTAAAATGGGTTGCTTTATACACACACACACACACACACACACACACACACACACACACGCATATATATATATATATATATATATATATATATATATATATATTTATATATGTATATACACACATTTCTATATATTTTTATTCTTTAATATGTTGATATTTTTATACATTTAATTAGTATTAGGCATTTTATATATATATATATATATATATATATATATATATATATATATATACATGTATTTTTATATGGAGTAATAGAGACATACAAATTACCATTGTGGTTATCATGCATTTGAAAAACTCGGCATGCATAGTATGGGTTAACTCCATGAAATAATTAAATCAGTACATCATATGACTGTTGAGGTGGTTACAAAAGGAGGATTTTAAGTATATGTATTGTATCTGAAGAAGTCTGGTAATCTTACCAGACGAAAAGCACTATACGTATCAGTGTTTGTTTACAGTGTGGATTATATTCCATTAAATTATTTGTTTTAAGCGGGGGTTACTGAGCCATTTTTTGTTTGAATCTTGTGTTTTGTTTTCAACAAGTGTTTGGGAAATGGAAATCAAACCAGAGGTAGATAAAAATCAGGCAGAAACTGAATATGCCAAAAAACAAAAGAATATAAGGTGAAAGATCAGAAGAGAAGGCAAGAAATGTGGAAAATGCATAAATATAGTGTGAAGTATAGAAAACTCCTGGAACAACCTCATGTTGATCAAGATCGAATACAGGAATGGTTAAGGAAAGGCAAATTCAAACCAAAAGATGAAAGGTTATTATTAGCGGCCCAAGATAGGGGACTACATACACATTGGTTTACAAAGTCCACTGAACATGTGGGAGAAACAGACAAATATAGGTTTTGTAAAACAGAATTGGAAACAGTTGTATACCTTGTTGCTGGTTGTGACATACTAATGGCAGAAGGACTGTATACTGAAATGCATAATAATGTGGCAAGACTGTTGCCCTTGGGTTTGTGCAAACATTATAATATTGAAATAACTGAAAAATACTGGAAACATGAGCCACAAAGCATCACAGAAAATGATAAAGTCTACATCACATGGGATCATCCATTACTAGCAGTTCAAAAGATCAGTAAAAGAAAACTTGATATAGTAGTCCATGAAAAGAAGACAAAAGTAGCATTGATCATTGACATCACTATACCCAGTGACTACACTGTCTTCTGTACAGAGAGACACAAAGTCATAAACTATTAGGATTTGCAGGTTGAAATGAGAGCAGTGTGGAAGAAAGATCCCCAGACAGTTCCAATGGTAGTGGGAGCAACAGGTCTTATAATAGAAAAAGAATCTACTATAAAAAGAATCTAGAACTCTATTTAGATATGTTACTGATACATGCAACTCTGTACGAACTGCAGAAGGTGTCATTACTGGGCACATTGCAGGTGCTGCGAAGAACACTTCTGGCTGACACCAAAGATTGAAACAATACTAATTTCATGAACTTTAATCACACTTAGGAATGGGTTCCATTCCTGTCATGGTATTAGAAATTCAAAAGACTTACAGAAATTAAAAAATGAAGAAACAGTATTATAGTTTTAAAGTAGCAGAAAGTGTTCTATGAACTTAGTCATCATGGAAATGACTGCATATAGGGGCATAGAAAATAATATAGCAGGAGATAGAATTTATTGGGAGCAAACAACTATGGTGAGAAACGTAATAGAGTGGGATGAGGCCAAATGAAAGTTTGGACTGCAGGTTAGAGACTGTCTTCATTACCAGTGATTGATAATAATGTATAAGGAAAGAAAATGGGATGGAGTAATAGGGTTAATTAGGAGGATATAAGAAGGGTCAAAGGCAGCAATTAAAGTGGGATTGTTCCCCCCAGCAAGCTGTGTTTGAATAGATGAACTAGGCAGACATGTCATCTTTCCATTTTGTTATTTGCTTTATATTTAAAGCTCCTGGCAAAGAAAATAAGGGATTCATGAATTCAAGCATGTAACTGCTGTGGTAGTTAAGAAAAGTTAGCTTTATTCACAGATGATATTACTCTGTACTTGATAAACTTAAAAGTGAAAGACCAGCTATGGTTGAATTTTTAGTTCAATCTAGAACAGAAGGTGATGCTAAAAAATGGATAATTAGTATGCCATATATAAAATTGTATTATAACTAAATGCATCGATTAGAAGAGTTAGAAAAGATTAGGAAGAGAGAATGGCAAGTCAATATACAACTGAACAGTGGGAGGACACTTTTATGGCTCTTAAGTCTGCAACAAAGTCCAGAAGGTTTAGGATTTTTGCATGAAACTGTTTCCATAGTTACAAAGGGATAAATAGTAGGGCATGTAAAATATTGCATGATAACTTTAGGATAACTATAGGAATCAATTATAGGAGGTAAGAAGTGATTGGGAAGAGAGACTGGATAAGCAATTCACAGGAAAACAATGGGAGGATATATTTGTGGTTCCCAAATATACAACAAAGTCTAGGCAATTTAGGATTTTTGCTTGGAAGTGTTTGCATAGGTATATTTATACCCCAGGAAGACTCCAAATAGTTTTTCCTCAAGTAAGTTGCAAATGTTGTAGGTGTGATGAGGAAGAAAGAAGTAATTTGGAACATACAGTAGTTTTTAAGAGTGTAATAAGTCGACAGACTTTAAAAATTCTCTGCAGACTACTCTGTCAGAAATACTGGGTGTTCAAACTGGTATAACTAAGGAAATTATTTTTTGAGCTGTGATACAGAATCATAATTGCCTATACATAGTAAGGCCTTGCTGCATTTAATTCTGGTAGCTGACAAAAAAGCAATTACAAGAAATTGGGAATCAAAGTCTAAACCAACTGTATTTGAAGTAGTGAATATTGTAACATAGTTTCATAGTTTCATAGTATAGTACTAGGCTATCTGCCCTAGGGCATTTATAAGCCTAGCCATAGTGTACGTGGCTTTCGCCACCCCATGTAGTGATACAAAAGTGTACAAAATAAATTTAGTTTACTGTGCCTCTGTCTAGTAATGACACAGAGATGACCCCCGGGGTAAACCTACAATCACCCATCCACTCGTCAGGTCTATCTTGTTTAGGGGCTCCTGTCTTATAAAGCACAGTAGTATTCTGCAGACCCCTTCTCTGTCTCCTTATTGTCTGTAATTGCTATACTTGCATTTCCCTGTATTCTGATGATTGTGCTATGCAGATGTTGATATTTTGGAAGTGCTTCCTACAGTTCAAGAGTGAGTTTTTAAGATAAGCAGATATAGGTTTGCTTTCTCATGCTTCATTATACAACGTTTTTTTGTGTGGCAGTTCATAATCCTGCAGTATTTTCATATGCCAAAACCTAATCTGTTTGCACTTTGTAAATATTAGTTGGACTTGGAGCTTCTGTTTGTTCAGGGCAGAGTCTAGCTGATTTATAAGCTGAGCTTTGGTTGCCATACAGAAAGCCTTGATGTCCAGTTTGAAAGAGTCCCATCACACTCTAATGGGAAAGGAGCCGACTTGGTTGTATTTCAAAAAAGTGCTAATTCCCTTGCAAATACAATACCTACTAAGTTTATCTTGTAAAATAAGGGGGCCAACTCTTCATATTTTTACAGCCTTTACCTCTGCCCTGTCCAAGAGAAGAAATAAGACAGCTATGTGATCAGGTAAGAGGGCTGACAACATCCCTGCATGTGCTACTTTGGCCATAGCATCTTTTGAAATTAACTGATAGTCTAATCTGCTGGAATGTTGGGTATTAGGACTGGTAAAGGTATATGCTTCGTCCCCTGGGTGTAGTTTTCTCCAAACATCAAATATCAGAAGATCCCCCATATGCAGGTTAATTGTGCATTGATATCTATTGTGCTTCTCTGTTTTTGGGTACTGTCCTGTCTCTGATTGAATAAAGAGAAACATTAAAGTCACCACCAGGATGGAGTTACACTGAAGTCTGGTCTTGAGAGAGGTGAACGGTTCAGGATAAAGGATGGGTGATCTTTGTTGGGTCAATAGGCATTTCCTGTTGTAATAAGATTGCTTCCAATGTCCACTGTTATCCAAAACACCCTGCCCTCAGCCATTTGTGGTTACTTTTTCACTGCCAGCCTAAAGCTTACACGATTAAAGTGACAAGTCCTGCCTTGGCCTTAATATGAGGATTATACAATACAGCATACTTCTCAAAACCTCTGAAGTATTTTAGCATAGCATTTTGCTATTTTACACTCTTGAAATACTATGTCTACTAATAACTTGTGCAACCATCCTTGAAAAACAATACATCTAATCTTAGCATTCAAACCCCTAACATCTATAAAAATACATAACAACCATAATATGGTTCAATGAACGCAGTTTGTAATTTAAACTAAGTATTGGAGTCAGTGTTAGGGTGTGGTGTCAAGTCACTCATCAACACTTGGGGGTGTAAGATTATTGCCCTAGCCCCCCCCCCCAGTCATAAATAAAAAAACACTCTTACAGACTTTAATAAAACCCACACCAAAGTTCAAGACCTGGTGTCAGCAAATATAATAGAGCAGAATTCCAGCAGAGGCTTTCTTATTTTTGGGATTGGTAGCAAAGTGTTCAATTCCTTTGCCTTTCCAGACCATAGTATAGAAACAATGTTCTGAGATAGTGCAACTGTCTTTAGGCCCCCTGTTTCCTTGACCATATCACCCCAACTGTTACTTGAAGAAATAGTAGGATCATCATCCTGTAAAGGGGAGAAACTATTACTTTTCTCGATTGTGTCTTGGTTGAAAAAAGCTGTTGTCAAGAACTTTGTTGTTTGCTTCCTAGCTCTGTGAGCAGGGCTAGGTAGCTGGGAAGGGGACTCCTGCAGGGGCACTTGCTGTGTGGAGGGGCCACTTTTATTCTTGCTAGGGTCGACAGCTGCATACCTTCCTGGTCCAGCTGAAACTCTTAGATGGCTCTGACCTGGGTCCCAGTTGGCAATTAAGGGGCTGGAGGTGCTAGGACCTGGAAGAGATTCATTATTCTCTGACTCTGGCACTATATGCAATTGTAGAAAGATTAAAGCTGTATCTGGACCCTCAAATATGTAGGATTTATTGGAGAATTTTACATTTAAGAAACTTGAATTTTTAAATAATATAGGGATGTTGTTTTTATAACAAAAAGAGCAGACTCTAACAAATACCTCATGTTTCTTCACAGTAGCCTCAGTCTTGAAACAGGCAGACCTGATGTCCACATAGGAGAAATGTTTTTCTTCTTTAGCAATACACTGTACACATTCCCTGTCCATGAAACTTAAAAAAATGCATGATGACTTGCCTGGGGGGGTGAGCTAGTTGGACCTGGTGGACGCAGTGGGTTTTGCACTATTTCAGTGGTCAGCAGATGGTCTGGTGATAAATGTAATGCTTTAACCAAATGATCCTCCAAGCAGCTTCTCAGATCTTTGGACCCCATATACTTAGGGAGACCCATCAGTCCAAGGTTGTTGTGGTGGCTTCGATTCTCTAGATCATCAACTTCCTCCATAGGGAATTAATGTCACTGTGTTCCCCAATATTTGCAAACTTGCACCATATTGCTCCAGTAGAGTCTTTTGTGCCACTCTTTCTAATTTTAAGGAAGGACTATCCTCCAATACTTTGGTAAGTAGTGCAGTCTTGTTGTTTAATCTCACATATGGCTTCATTCGCCGTAATAGGTAATGCTTATTCAGTGGCAAGTAGGTGGCTCCATATCAGTAAGCTTAGTTTAAATATAAAAGTTTCACTCACATAAAAGGATTTGCAGGTCTGTGTGGGTCATTATTTATTTATTTTATTGTTTATTTATTTATTGACAATATTTGACTGGGAAAGTCCACTGGGCCATTGACCAATTTTCACTGGAGGTCCGGAGAGAAAAGCTCCACAGTAATGCATTTAAAAATAAAGAACATTAAGACATTTAAGAATTTAAAAAAACATTTGCACATTATATACCATAGTTGTAGTACATTCAATATAGTACATTTAAATGTGCATATTTATAGTTCCATATTTAGATAAAAATTCTCAGAAGGTTTGAAGCAAGAAAGAGAGTAAAGTCAATCAGTAAAGGGGCAGAAGTATATAGTGAGGTAATTTATGAATGTCAGTTAGGATAGTTTAGCATGAGGTTGGGAGAAGGAGGGAAAAGTCAGGCAGTAAAGGGCAGCACTATATAATGAGGTAAATTGTGACTGTCACTTAGGATAGTTTAGCATGAGGTAGGGAGGTTATGGAGGTCTGATTGTTATGCAGTGACAGGATAAGTTTTTTTGGTAATGTAGTTTGAGTGATGATTTAAATAGTTTTGAAGATTCCATTAGAGTTATATGGGAGGGTAATGTGTTCCAAAGTTTGGCTATATTACAGGAGTATAGACTTTGTCAAGCTCTTTTGTTTGGTTTTATAACCTTTATTAGTTGTTTCTGAGATGATCTAAGAGACCGAGTAGGAATGTAAGTTTGTATGACTGAGTGAAGCGCTGGGCAGAGGTGGGGTCTGAAAATTAGTTTATGTGCTAGTGTTAGTTGGGTATAAGAAAGATGGCTTGAGAATTTGAGCCAGTTGAGTTCTGCAATTGCTTCAGTGGTGTGTGCGGTTTGGTTTTCCTGAGGCAAATTTAGCTATTTTATAATAGCAGGATTGCAGTTTATTCCTAAGGGATGAAAGTAGGTTGGTAAAGATAGCACTTCCACATAGAAGGGAAGAGAGGAGTAGGGTAGTTGCTAGTTTAGCTTTGGTTTGATTGTTGAGGTATAATTTGTGCCTATATAGTTTGCCTAATTTGAAGTGTACTTTTTTATTATGTTATGAATATGTGGCTCAAAGGTAAGTTTGTCATCTATTGTCATACCTAATAGTTTGGCAGTTTTAGCTATCTCTATTTCAGTTCCATCTTTAGAAAAAATCTTAAAGTCTATGCTTGGTGGTTTTGAAGTGAATAGGAGTAGTTTTGTTTTTTTGGTGTTTAGTAATAGTTGAGAATTAGGGCAGTCATGGTGGTGCAGTGGTTAGCATTGCCACCTCACAGCAAGAGGTTCTCCGGTTCGATCCTCGGCTGGGGTGCTTTCTGTGCATAGTCTGCATGTCCTCATTGTGGTCGTGTGGGTTTCCTCCGGGTGCTCCAGTTTCCTCCCACATCCCAAAGACATGCTGCTGGTGGATTGGACACTCTAAATTGGCCCTAGGTGTGAGTGCAGACTGCATGTGTTTGTGCCTTCTGTAGAAGGTTGGGTGCCGGGCTGGCAACTCGACACTGTAAAACTCCACTGCCAATCATGAGCGGACAGGTGATTCACTGTGGCGACCCCTAACCGGGAAAAGAAGAAGAAGAAGTAATAGTTGAGAATTATTTAGTCAGGTTTCTATGGAAGTAAAAGCGTTTTGGGTTATTTTGAGAAGGTCAGAGAAATTGTTGGCGGAAGATATAATTGTCGAATTGTCAGCGTATTGGATCAAGTTTCCTAGTTGAGAGACTTTTTGTGAAGGTCATTGATAAAAATATTGAGGAGTAGTGGCCCTAGAATGGAACCATGAGGGACTCCTATGTTGTTTTTTTGAAAGGTAGATTGCGCATTTTGCTGATTGTTCTGTGTTATTGAGGTAGGAGGTAAACCATTCGACAGAATTGGGGGAACATCCTAGTTTTGATATTTGATGTAGTAGTTTGTTATGTGATGCTTTTGACAGATCTAGTAGGATTACTGAGGTATAGAGACCAGTGTCAGGGACTTTACTGACAGTATCAGTGAAAGAGAGCAGGGCTGTAATTGTGCTATGTCCTGTACGGAAGCCATGTTGTGTGGGAGAGAAAAGCTCATTGTCTAGGAGGTGTTTAAGTAATTGAGTGTGTACACATTTTTCTAATATTTTTGATAATGGTGAAAGTATTGAGATTGGTCGGTAGTTTGACAGGTCATGGGAAGTTCCACCTTTATGTAGTGGGGTGATGATAGATTTTTTTCCATAAGTCTGGGACATAGCATTCAGAGGGAGACTGATTTATTAGTATACTGACTGGGTATGCAGTTGTGCTTGATGCTAGCTTTAAATATTCGGGGGGGGGGGGGTTGTCAGCAGAGGGAGCAGGGTTTAAGTTTATTTAGAAGTTTGCATATTTGTGAAGTTGAAATTGGTTGGATGGAGAATGAAGGTGCTGTTGGATTATTAATGCAGGCATCTAGAGTAGGGGAAGTTTTATTATTATGTGAGGAATCTGTTGTAGGGTCTTTGATTAGGTTTTGAATAGTAGTAATGAAATGGGTGTTAAAATAATGAGAGATTTGCTGTGGGCTTTTGTTCGTTTTGGGGGATGGGTTTTGTAAAGTGCCAGGATTAAGTAATGTGGAGACTGATTTCCAAAGCTTATTTGTATTGTTGTTTCCAGTGGATAGCTGCAAGGTAAAGTAGTTTTTCTTATCTTGTATGACTAGTTTTTTTAAATTATTTCGGAGTTGCTTATAGGTAAGTTCAATTTGTTTAGTTTTAGATTTTTGCTACTGTTTCCATGCTTTATCTCTGTGAAGGAGGTTTTGTTTTGTTGATTTAGTTAGCCAAGGGGCATGGTTGGCCTTGATACGTTTGGTTCATGTAGGGGCTAAGCTATTTAGTGTGTCTAGAAAATGTTTGTTGAAGTAGTTAACAACTTCATCTAGGGGGAGAGTTTTTAGTGGGAGCCCGTTTTGGGTTTTTAGGATGTTTACAAATTTATCTGGGTCAAAGTGGGTGAGATTTCTGGATGTTTTGTAGGTGTGTGTTTTTGATAGTTGAGGGTGGCTCCTATGGGTGAATGCTGGGAGGTGATCACTTAGTATGTTAGGTAAGGTGCCTGAGTTGGAATAATTTTGTGGGTGAGATACTAATATCCAGTCTAGGGTGGATTCTGATTTAGTGGATAGGCCGTGGGTAGTAGTTGTAATAAGCTGTGTGAAGCTATGTAGGTTTATGCTGTTGACTGGAGAGTTGGTTGTTAGGTTTAGCTAATTAATGTTTGTATCTCTTAGAATAATGGTTTCCTGTGAGATGTTCTGGTTTGCCCAAGATAAAAAGTCCTCTAGGAGGGGGATATTTTGCCCTGGTGGGATGTAGATTGCTACTATAATTATTTGTTTGTTATTGTTAATGTGAATAGAAGTTAGTAAGATTTCTAGAATGCCAAAAGTGGGGAGTTGTTTGGGATAGCTTGTTAAGTTAAGACTGTTATCGTAGATTAGTGCTACACCACCACGTTTTTTGAGGAGTCTATCAGCACAAAGTATGTTGTACCCTGGAGGAAGAATTTCAGTATCAGCAATATGAGGCTTTAGCCATGTTTCTGTTACTGCTACAATATTTAGGGTGTGAGTGGATAGCCATGCGTGGAACTCAGTAATTTTGTTACATATGCTATGTGTGTTTATTGTTACTAGTTGAAGCTGTAGGCATTTTGAGTTAGTTGAAGATGTAGGGCCAGGGTTGGGGTGGATGTCACCACATTGTGTGAGAGAGAGGGGAAGATGAATAATAGCATCGGTGTTATTTTTATGTGAAAGTGGTTTGGGAAGATAAATATTGTTTAATTTGAGTTTGGAATGGGTAAGGAAACGTTTTGTTTTATCTAAGTTATAAGTGTTGTGTAGGAATAAGGAGGGTGAGATGTTTGAATAACTATTTCTGCTAAGAGGCAGTGGAAGGGTTTGTGTACTAGATGTTGGAGTTAGTGAGGGAAAGGTGGAATATGTAGTGGTAGTTAGGGTTAATAGAGTTAGAGATGTAAAGACACTAAGGATGAGAATTATGTATGTTGTGTGACTATGTGTGTTTGTGTGGGAGTGCATCTTTCTATGGAGAGTAGGTGCCAATTAAATTTGATTTGAAAGTAGGGGTGGAGCTAGAGAGGGTAAGCTGATTGGTTTGCAGGTAATGAGGTCATTTGGGGAGGGGTTTATGGATGTATAAATCAAATGAGAGAGGGGTGGGTGGGAATGGGGGTAAGGTATGGGAGTGGAGTGAGCAGGCTCAAATCTAGTGATTCCAGGACCAGAAAAAAACAATGTCCACAAATATTGCAGGTATGGCAAAGCTTAGAAGAGCTAAAGACCTTTTCTTTGTACTGTTAGAAATAAATATTAACAGGCAACAAAGATAGGCTGTAGTAGGAGCAAGCGTATGGGTACTTTTAGATGTTTTTAGCCAGCAAATCTAAAACTAGCAGTGCAGTGCATGTTAGCAAGGGTTTCTGAGGAGAAATATAGAGTGTATGTAACTATCGGGTAAGGGAAATAGATGCAGGAGGGCTATAAAAAGATAAACAAAACATATGCAAGAAAGTAGGGTAGGAGACCTACCTAACCAACAGATAACAAGGGCTACAGGCTAATGAGAAATGACTCAGAAGTATGGGGGCATCTAGGCTAAAGGTGGTAATTAGGGTAACATAAATGACTATGGAGGAATGCGGGTTTCTGTGCGGCATGCTTCCAGTTCGATAAAACAATGTATTTTAACAGTGAAAGTATAAGAGCTGGACATACAGTATGCTCGGACATTTGGCTTCTGTTAAACCTTTAAGAGCATCTAAGTCACTGCATCTTTCTATTGAGGAGGTGCACTTTTTGGCTATCAGGACACTAGCTGAGGGTATTCCAAGAGGCAGGGTGTACTAAAAAGGAAGGAGCACAGATAATCAAAAAATATAACAATGCTTTGATAGAGGTTATATCTGATATGATGTCCAAGAAAAGCAAAAAAAAAAAAAAAAAAAAAAAAACAATGCCTGGTTCCCACCTGAAACGCTACCCAGTTTACAAAAAACAATGCCTGGTTTCCACATGAAATGCTACCCTGCTATCTTTAAACAGTTAAAAACCAAAAGACAGTACTACAGCCAATACAGTAAACAAAGCACTTATTACACTATCTACGACAGTTGTTATGTTTGTATTACTACCGTAGATAGCGTTACAAAGGAACGCTATCATTTGGTTAAAGCTGCTTAGTTCCAGGACACATAGTTTATTAAGTATCACAAACAAGATTAGGTCTGAGATATGGTAAAAAGCACAATTATGAATGTTTTACAATTGAGGATAACGTGGGAAATAGCTCCTCCATCCTGGTGATCCCCCCCCCATTTATGTAATGTTGGAGTGAACTATAACTATTGAAAAAGAAATCATATATGTACAATGCTGGAAATTAAGGAAAATGTTTACTATGTTTTGTTTCTCTTTCTATAACTTTAGGCCTACCCTTGTCATTGTTAAAACTGTATTTTATATATATTTAAAAAAGATCTAATCTAGCCCCTGTCCTAATTAAAAGTTTATCAACTCTTTACCCCAAATGTTCTCATCTTAAACTATATGCATATAGCCTTGTTATCTATGACTTGACCCCTAAACACAAAACAGTTATATATAACTTACAACAAATTCTTAGCACCTCCCTGCTTGGCTTCGAACAAAACAACTCACTTTGAATACCAAAAAAGACTAAAGTGATATTTTTGGTATATACCAAAGAATCGGAATCCTGCCTTATATCCTCCCATGCTTCACAAAAGACACAGTGGCTTTAAATTTCAAATTATTGATCGTGTGGACCTTTTGGAACATGACCGAGACATTCCTAATCTTGTAGAAAAACATGAACTACTGTGGCAGCTGAAACTGAACTCTTTTAGAAAACTGGGACTTAATTATTATTGCTCCATAAAAAAGCATACCAGAGCTCAGAAAACTGCTCCACTGTTTAAATGACTATTAAAAGTCTGATATGGGACTGATTAATGCTGACGCTAATATTATACATGCTAATATTGTTATAAACTAATATCAAACATAAATATTTTACAATGAAAATAGTTGACATTGGTGCTTTCTGATACCTTTACTCATTCAAACTAAGTGTTTTCTTAGATGCTACACTTGAACAGATCCCCAGGGCCTTAATGCTTTATGTTTAACATTTTTTACTGTATTTCCACCTTAGCAATTATAGCTATGGTTTTTCAGCCAACTTATTCACTTGTTGATTTATACACATGTTCATTAATATTATGATTTTTTTTTTTACACACAAACCTGATGAAGTATTTATTTGGTACAAAAGCAATGTTTGTTAAAAGTGTTTCAGTTTATATGTTATTAATATAAATTTTGATGGATGTCTAATGATAGATTTTTTTGTTAGTTAATTAGTTAGTCATTTTGTTAGTGAGTTGGTTTCTTAATTGATAGTTTGGATTAGTAAGTTAGCCTTAATAAGCTGTTCTTTTATCATATATTTTAATTTGTCTCTAGCTTTTTAGTTTCAATTCTAAGGTAGCACAGTCTCAGTTTACACTATGGTGTTAAGGGGAAAGGGGGACTTGGTTAAAAAAATGAGTTTATTGCCTTTATTGCTCTTAACAGAACCACCCTCTATAATAACCTGACTATATATAAATAATGAATGTCTTTAATGCTTTTCATTATACTCAGCATCGCTTGTTTATGTATTTCAATAAAGGATATTCCATTTTCAACTCAACTGTGGACTACCTACTATTTTCTATTTTATTATTTTGTAATACATATTTTACAGTTCGGTTTTTATTAGTGAACTAGGTGTATAGCATATTTTAAGGAGTGAACTTCACACCCACCACACTGCAAAGTTTCTTCTTGGTTTATGTATAAAGCAGGCTTACAACTGAGTAAGTGACTTATGAGACCAAGTCTTTTGGAATTGGGCTCACTGTCTCTGTACACTAAATATCATACCATGTTAATTTACCCATCTAGAGCTATAGATTTGCAAAATGCCTTTGTAAAGTAAACATTATTCAGAGATATGTATCATGCACACTGCCAGGTTTCTGTGCTGTCAAATAGATTATGATACTATCTGCCTAATGCTATGATAGACTGACACTGGGTTTCTCAGGTTCAGAGACAGCCTAAGAGGCAGACAAATGACCATTATATACAAAGTAGCACAGTGCCTGATAAAGGTGTTTTTTTTTTTTGCAGGAGGCACCTACACACCAACAAGCATGTATATAAAAACTACACTGTTGCACAAAATTTGGGAAAAGGGACCCAACAAAATGGTGCACCTTGGTCTCAGGCACATACTGATCTCATTCTAAAAGGAGCTATCAAGTGATGTTTTAGCAAAAAAATACATTTTATTCAATGGTAAACAAGGCAACTATACAAACTGCTTAATCGGCATGCAAGGTTTGCATACTTATGTAGTTTTCATCAGTAGCTGGCCAATTGACATCTATCTATGCATGCATTTTTACTAACTATCTAAAACAATCTGGCCAAGCTCAGCCACAAGATTACAATTTCCTTTTCTTTTTTCCTATAAGGGAACGTTATTATAGCAAGAAACTTTTCACAATAGAAAACATTGTTCTCATTAATGGAATACAATAAATAACAAAAACATGAATCCTGCAACATGCACCCAGGCAAAAATACAGTTTTCAGTATATAAACTACTTGCAGGCAAAAATACAGTTTTCAGTATATAAACTACTTGCAGTAAATGTCAACAGACAGGCAAAATTAAAAGCATTCAGCAACTCCCCCATAACATTTTAACTCTACTAGCTAAAACATTATTCTAGCCCCTATCCTATTTGAATTGCCTTGATAAAGCTTGTTCTGAACTCTGAAGTCTTAATTCTTCAATTTATTCTCTCCTTTTACCCAAGTATTCTCTGGGATTATATTCACTCATTCAAACTTCTTTCCTGTATTTGGTTCCAGAATGACCATTTTTGTCTGCAGTTTGCTGACTTTCATTCTTTTCTTCTTTAAATCTTATTCCCTCAATTACCTTAAAATCACCTTCCCCCACTCAAGTTGAGATATAAAACAACTTTTGCAACTTCTACTAATCACTTGTTTAGCAACCAACATAATAAGATTTACTAGGAGCATCTCATGAGTCCTTTTCTTTCTACTGTCCTTCCAGTTCAATGGTGTAGATACTTTCTTGAAATGCCACTATCTACCAACTATTTTTTTAAACAAGTAACATTTTTATTAAATTATCACTTAATGACTTAGGCAATCATATATTTATATAAATGAAAACAAACCATTTTGACATTATCTTAGTCGCAAGCATTGTACGTCACAAACCATACTGACATAATTTTATTTGCAAACATTAAACATTACTTATAATCTACCCAGTCATTGTCAGTCAAACATTACATAGCTCATTTAAGTCCTGCCTTCTTTTAAACTTCATTCCTCTCCTTTATGTATTGTTCCCACAGTTCCCCCTTTTTCCTATGTAATTTTTTCCTACCCTTTTCTAAAGATCTCAATTCCATTTTTTTATCTCTGTTACTGTACTCACTACTTCTAATATAGATGGTTTAGATTTTGATTTCCATTTTCTAGTAATTGCTTTTTTTGGCAGCCACCATAATTAGACACAGCAAGGCCTTACCATGTCAAGGCAATTATGATTCTGTATCATAGCTCAGAAAAATCATCTTCCTCATCACACCAATCCACCCACCCATCCGACAGTGCATCTCGCAGGGAATCCTTAAAGTCCACCAACCCACCACACTCCCAGAAAATATGTTCCCAAGTACCTCTTTCTTCCCACTCACATGTCCAACATTTGCTGTCTACTTGAAAAATTCTCTGGAGTCTATTTGGGATATAAAAATATCTATGTAAACATTTCCAAACAAAAATCCTAAATCTTCTAGATTTTGTTGCTTATTTGGGTGACATACATATATCTTCCCATCGTTTCTTTGTGAATTGCAGTCTCTCTTTCCAATCATTTCTAACCTCCTCTGATTGATTCTTATATTTATCATGTAATATTTTATATGCTCTACTAATTATTCCTTTTTTAATGGCAGCTTCTGTTCTAGATTCTACTAAAAATTCTACCAGTGCTGGTCTTTCAGTTAGGACCCCCTATTTCTTTGTCTTTGCCTATACTCTGATGTCAGTCCTTGATAAGGTGGGCAATTTCTAACCTGCAGTCCAAATAAATTCTTGACCTCTTCCCATTGTATTACCTTTCCCTCTCTAGTTATTTGCTCCAAATACTTTGGTTCCTTTGCCAGTTTTCTCCAATAAATTCCAGCCCCCTCATGCCTATTGTCTATATCCTTTAATTGCAATCATCTCTATTGGCAGAATCTCCTTTCTCCATTCCTGTGTTGGCTTAGTTCTTAGAATACTTTCTAATACTTTTTGGGTATAGGATCGTAGGTTCATAGTTTGGTACTAGGCTACTGGCCCTAGGGCCTATACAAGCCTAGCCATAACAATTCCCTGGCTATTTCTTCCCACACTATTTACTTCCCTGGACCCCTGTCTAGCAGGGCGACTGATGTGATCCTCAGGGTGAATTTCCTTTCTCCCACGAAGATACACTAAGTCACTGTTCATCCAAAAGTAGCCAAAAACACGGTAGTCACAAACAAACAATTTTAATGAAGCTTTCGGGTCTACACCCTTCATCAGCACATAAAATCACCTTACATAAGTTGCATTTAAATAGAGGAAGCACTGAAAAACACATGATCAAGCCAGCCAACCAGATACAAACCAAAATTAATTATGCAAATAATTTAAAATGCATCACACCCAAAACTCTTAAAGAAGTTTTACTTATATTAATAAAAAACAATTTTATATAGATTAAATATAGTTACATATAGATAAATCATTCATATCAAATAAGAACTTTTTTTAAAAACTTTTTTTAAAAACTTTTTAAAAAGGTAGCAGCTCAAAGTTAGCATCATAAATTCTCCCTCTGACGCTTAATCAAAACTGGTTTGAGACTTACTGCTCCATTCAAGCCAGGCCATTTATCAGCCTGTAAACGTACTATCCACTCATATTCCTTCAATAACAAAAGATTTTCCAAGTCACCACCCATTCGTACAGTGCATATGCATCTGAATTTAAAAGCATGAGTTTGAAATTCATGTAAATGAATAAACCATTTGTCTCAATCTTCCGTCTAATTTTGGACCTATGCTCTATTATTCTATCTTTAAGCTTCCTGGATGTTTTCCCTACATAAAATGCGTTACATGAAACACAGGTAGCTAAATAAACTAACTTAGTGGTACTACAATCTGCTTTGCAAGTAAACTTAAAACATCCACCTGTTGTAGGATGTCGGAAGCTATTATTACTATCATTAATATCAGAGCAACAGACACAATTATAGCACTTGAAAGTGCCCACTTTAGTACATAAAGGAGCAGATTCAGTTTGAAAATCCTTATAACATAATATTTGCTTAAACGTCTGACCATTCCTAAAGGCAAACCTTGGTACTGGACCTAAAATGTCCTTTAAATCTGGTTGAGACATTAAAATTACCCAATTCTTTTGAATTATTTTACAAACATCATTTGTATTGGCATTATAGGTGGTAGTAAACCTGATGACAGGCTTGCTTACTACCTTATCAGCTTCATTCCTAATATATACCCTGAGTGAGTCAAAGAAACGGAACTAAAACTGGTTTATAAGGACCTCTTCTGCCTTGCAAAACCTCTTCATAACTCATATTTACATCTCTAAGGTAATAACCATTCTCAATAAACTCTTTCCTCATCTTCTCAGTTTCCTCCAAAAACACACCCTCCTCAGTTGTTAGTCTATTGACTCTTATTAACTGAGATTTTATAATGCCTCTATATATATGTACTGGATGCATGCTAGCAGTATTTAAATATCTTGCTGCATGCACATCCTTCCTATGCACCTTTGTTTCCAACCTTCCAAGTTTCCTATATACCCTTATATCTAAAAAATCCATTGTATCTAAAGAAAAATCCATCTTAAATTTAAGGAAACTTGTCATAGTGTTGAGATAGGACAGACATTTTTCTAACTGAGTCAGAGTCCCTTTCCAAACAAAAAAACAGTCATCAATAAATCTGCAGTAACAATCAAAGTAAAGAGCAAATTCATTATTTTCATTTAAGATGTATTGTTTTTCCCATATATATAAAACTAAATTAGCAAAGGTATGATGCATTTTAAATTATTTGCATAATTAATTTTGGTTTGTATCTGGTTGGCTGGCTTGATCATGTGTTTTTCAGTGCTTCCTCTATTTAAATGCAACTTATGTAAGGTGATTTTATGTGCTGAAGAAGGGTGTAGACCCGAAAGCTTCATTAAAATTGTTTGTTTGTGAATTTCCTTTCTCCCATCCAATCATCAAGGTTCCTTTTGAAGAGGGCCAAAGAGGTACTCTGCTTGACATGTATGGGCAGTCTATTCCAGAGTCTGGGGAGTCTCTGGGTCAAGAACCCATCCCACCAGCATGTTTTGTTTATTGTGATGACAAGGTTTAGGTCCCTGGAGCGTGTGTCTCTGAAGGATTGGGATTTCTTTAAGTGTAGCAAGTCCAACAGCTCTGGGTTTGATATGGCCTTGTATTTTAAGCAGAGATCGCCTCGGAGTAGATGATATGTGACAGAGTATAGCTGGAGTTTTTTAAGGCGGTCAGCATAGAGCATCTGCTTTAGGCCTGTGATTCTTTTAGTGAGGTATTTCTGCGGCCTTTCCAGTTGTTGCAGATGTCTTGAGAGGTACATACCAAATGGGGCGTTGTATTCTATAATAGGTCTAATGAGGGATAAGTACAGTGGGACAATAACCTCCTTTTTTCTGGATGAAAAGCCGTTAGTGATGAGGTGTGCCACATAGAAGGATTTCCTGACTGTTGTGGCGATGTGGTTATTGAAGGTGAGACCACTGTCCACCTGTGTCCCTAAGTCTCTTATCGCACTTTCGTTGTTTAGTGTATCGCCACCTATGTGGTAATTCACGGCTACGTTTTTTCCCAAAGGGGATAACTATACATTTCTTGGCATTGAGCTTGAGCCCATGGCTCTGGCACCAAGCATCTGTTTCTGTTGGGCCCTTTTGTAGAGTATCCACATCATTTGGGGATTCAATAATGTCTCCCAGTTTGCAGTCATCTGCAAACTTTGTTAGCCAGAGTCCCTTAGTGATGGCCCGTACTTCAGAAAAGTAGATGCCAAACAAGAGAGGTCCCAGGACTGAATCCTGAGGTACTCCACTTGTCACTTGTCTGGAGCTGGATTTGGAGTCAGATACTTTTACAGTTTGGGTTCTTGTCAGTAAGCCAGTTGGCAACCCATCGAGTGACGTAAGGATTAATGCCCCGTTTACTAAGTTTGTCTATGATTCCAGAGTGGGGGATGGTGTCAAAAGCCTTGGCGAGGTCCAGATAGGCTGTGTGGACTGCCTTACCCTCGTCCACGGCTCTGGAGACTGATTCGAAGAAGTCAGTCAGGTTCAGGAGACAAGATTGGCCCTTCATGAACACAAACTGGGTGGTATCCAGTGTTTGAAGGTTGCCAATGTCTTTGTTTATAGGTTCCATGATAATACGTTCCATGGCCTTGCAGATCAGGCTCATCAGACTGATGGGGCAGTAGTTCCCGGGATCCAAGGTGGATCCCCCCTTGTGGAGTGGGATAACTGTAGCTGTGCGCCACTCAGTGGGCACTAAGCCTGAGGTGAGAGTATGATTAAACATGACACTTAGGTGAGGTGCCAGTTCATTTTGTAGTTCATGTAGTACACAGCCCAGGATGTCATCTAGTCCCATGGATGCTGTATTCTTAGCTTTGGAGAGTGTATTTTTTACCTATGTGCCCGTTATTACTGGAATTTGGCAATCTTCTGGTATTGAGATGGGCCATTTAGGGAGTGAGAGGGGGGTGAAGTTGGCAGTGAATCGATCTGCCAGGATATTGGCAATATCCTTGGGATCAGTATATTTAATGCTATTCTGTTGTAGCTCAGAGCAGATCTGAGCATTGTCATTTAGATTCTTGACATAGTTATAGAATGCCTTGTGGTTGTCTTTGGAATCTTTGGCAATTTTATTTTTGTAACTAGCTTTGGTGGATTTTATGAGGGATCTCAGCTTCTTACTGAGGCTGGTAAGGGAGTTTTTTTGCATCCTGGGATTTTCCTCTTTTCTACAACAGTTTCTTCCTTTTATTGTAAAGTTTGTTAATGGCAGGGGACCACCAGATTGGCTTCCTTTTTTTGGAGGAGAACATATTGGTTCTATTTGTGATGGCACGATTCATGCATGAGTGGATGCGCTCGTACAGTGCCTTAGTGTAGGACTCAGAAGTCGAACTTTCAGTTCCCGTCTGCATGGGTGTCATGAAGTTTGTAACTTCTGACTTGAGTAGCATGAAGTTGACTTTGGAGAAGTTTTTTATGGAGGTTTCCTTACTGGGGGGTGGGGGTGGGATGTGGATGTTAAGGGTGATTAGCTTATGGTTTGACCTGACCAACGATGGGGTGACCATAGGTGTGGAGCATCGATTTCCCATGTTGGTAATGACCAGGTCTGGGATATTGGAGCCCCTGGTGGGGCTATGGATTAGTTGATCCAGGCCATTGGAATTTATGAATTCCAAGAACCGTTGGGCAAAGGTGTTGGTACACGAGTAGTTTTCCTAGTTAATGGCAGGGTAGTTGAAATCACCTAGTATTAGGGTGTTTGGTTGTATATTAATATTTTCCAGTATGTTTAGAAAGGTGTAGTGAGAATCTTGGGGTGTGGTGGGGGATCTGTAGCAAGCTACAGTTTGGATTGCAGTCTTACTTAGTGTTAGTTGCACCTGGAGAATTTCAGACGCATTGTGTTGGGCAACTAACCTGGTGGTGTGAATATCCTTGGTGAATATAGACACTCCTCCACCTTTAGTGTTTCGATCCTGGTTTGTTGGCAGAAAAGCGTGGTAAGAGATGTAGCCTGGCATTGCAAGGGTGCTCTCTAGAGCCTTGAATCAGGTCTCAGTTACTGCACAGATATCGATGTTCTCCATTTTTAGGAGTGCCTTGAGAGAGTGCATTTTGAGGTTTACACTTCTAGCACTGAGTAGCATTACCTTCAGATTTTGCATGCTTGTACCTGTTATGGTGGTGGTTTTGTCCTTTGAACTGTGCCTAAAAATGGCACTATAGGGGTGGCAAGAGCCTTAGCCAGTAACCTGAATCCCAGGGGCGACAGGTGCAGACCATCTCTGGCAAAGCATTGTGCTCTGTCGATCATGTCGTCCCAGGCAGACAGATACTGGATCCCCTTTGAATGACATCAGAAGCTTAGACAATTGTTGAAGTCAATCATTTTGTCCTTATATTGTGGTATCATTCTGGGTGAAGGCAGGATGCTACTCAGGGCTAGGGTCATACCTGCCTGGGCCACATGATCTGAGACCTCTTCCATGTCTCTTTTCATGTAGTCCAGGGAGGTACATCTCAAGTCATTCACTCCAACATGGACAATGACAGAGTCATATTTGTATTTGTTGTGGAGTGACTTGAGTGCATGAGTTATGTGGCGGATCCTGGCACCCGACAGGCAGCTGACTGTAATTTTCTCCTTGTTCAGCCTGGTGAGTGGGACATCAGTGTGCCTGACTATAGAGTCACCTATGACTAAAGTGTAAGGTACATTGTCTTGCCTTAGGGTTGTTGCTGGGTGGCACACTGGTGTTGTGAGCTATGTGACACTTTGGTTGTGATTGGTGTTTGTTTGTGTTTCAGCTTCGGAGGTCCTTGTTGCTTGGACAAGTTACAGTTAAGGGCCTCTGCATATGTGGATTTAGTGTTGCTATGTGTGGGTGTTGGTGGTGTGAGTTTAGAAGGTCTATGTGTTGCTTAAAGTGTAGTGCGGGTGTTAACCTTCTCCTCTTGACTGTCTAACACAATCTTGGGTGGAGAGAGCTTTGCTTCCAGTTTGGCTATGTAAGTGCATCTCTCACAGGTTGTAGTGTTGGGTGGTAGGAGGAGAGGGTTGTCTGTGTACATGAGGCAATTGCTGCATTGCCCCAAATAGGCCCAGATTCACCAGGTGGACAGGAGAAATCACCGGAATTTGACCCTTCGACATGCTTGGTTTGGTGCTTTTTTTTTAAATAATATAATATTTTGTATGATTATTGTTATACTCCTTAAATGCCTGCATCAAATATCCCAGTCTTTCCCTGTTTCTTGAGCTTCCCCCCTGTTTCAACATAATCCCTTTCCACTTTGAATTATAGTTTTCTGCTTGTGCTATGTATAGGAGCCTTAATTGTGTAGTTCTGAAATACCCCTTCAAATCGGGTAATCCCAATCCGCTATGTTCTACTGGAAGAATCAGCATATCCAACTTGATTCTTGCTGTATTCCCCTCCCAGATAAAGTCCTTCAGTGCTTTAATAATTGCTATCCACAACTTCTCCTCTGGTTGATAAAAATATGCTTGACCTGTGTAAAAGACTAAAGGGACTAAAAACATTCTGACTGCTTGTATTTTACTATCCATATCCATATAACAAAGCTTCCATGTTCTTAGTTTTTGTATTATCTTTTGTTTAGTCTCTTCCCACATATCCTTAGCTACCACACCAGAATCATTTTTAATCCATACTCCTAAATATTTCAATTTAGCATGTCCCCATAAATAGGGATATTGCTGAACCAATTAGTATGTGGAAAATTTACAGCTATTGCCTTTGTTTTAGCTTCATTAATTTTGTATCCCAAAAAGCTTTGAAACTGTCTCAAAATGTTCCACAACACTATAATGTCTCTTTCTGGTTTTGTCAGGTATAAAATAATATCATTTACAAATAAAGCCAGCTTTTCTTGACTACCATACCAATTATATCCTTGAATTTCTGAGTCCCTTATTTTTTTGCCAGTGGTTCTAAATATAATGCAAATAAGAAGGGGTTGTCCTAACCATCCTTATCATTTTATCAGGAAATGCGAATGCTTACATTGCTCTGCTCATAAAGTCACAGCTTATTCTGTCAAATGCTTTCTCTGCATCAAGCCCCACCAACAACAGTGGTATTTTCTTACATTTTGCTTCCCTCTGGATCATCAATGTTCTGTTAAAGTTCTCAAATGTTTGCCTCCCCTCCACAAAGCTACATTGATCCATATCTATCAATCGTGGCATCACTTTTGCCATTCTTTTAGCCATTATAGACATAAACACTTTATAATCATGGTTTATTATTGAATTGGGCCTGTGTGGAGCTGGATCTTTACTGCCTTTAGTTATTACAGCTACCACCACTTTCCTCCAGGATGCTGATACTTCTCCTTCTCTTAAAATATTGTTAAATCAAACCTTCTAGATCTTTATCAGTTTTTTCCCCTCCTAGCTTCTAAACGTCCAGAGAAATACCATCTATTCTTGGGACTTTCCTGTGGATTGTTTATACATCACCATTTTTAACTTATCTTCTCCTATCCTAACTGTTAGTAATTGAGCCTCATCAACTGCTAACCTTGGCATATTTAATTCTGCCGTAAACATTTCCATTTGTAACTTTTCTTGATTTCCATATTTCTCTGTTTTATACAGACTTTTGTAGAATTTCCATTGTATTTTTAATACCTCTATAGTATCTCTTGTTATCTTCCTTGTTATAGCTCCCTAAGCTTGATGACAGCCCTTTTTACTTTCTGTTGCCTGAGTCATTGTGCTATTTCTTTTTTTTGCGCTCTAGAGTTATTATCAAAAAAAAGTTGCTTAACAGCAATCTTTCTAAACTCATGCATAGTCTTGAGGTAATCCTTTATTTTCTGTTTTGCATTCTGCAGTTGCTCCTCTTCTTGTTCTGTGAGATTCTCCCTCTTCTGCAATACATTAACATTTAGGTTCATAGGGTCATAGGTGAGTTCTACACTAGCTGCCCTCAGACAAAAAATAAACACATCCACAATGCCCCTAAACCCTATTAACTTAATACTAACACACATAACTATATACATATTCAAATACTGAAGTTTAATCCTCCTAATAGGAAGTGTCCAAACTGACAGCCATACTCACAGACTTGAGTTAGCCTAAAAGAAAGGCTATCCATGCTAAGGTGCATGGTACAGCCTGTGCTTCTTGTAAGTTCTGACTGATTTTGTCTTTATAGCTCTCCCAGCTTGGAAAACAGTTGAATGCTTTCAGTAAACATTATCTCCTATTCATTTCTCTTTATCAGATTGTTTCCATGCAGACACAAAGACCAAATACAGGTACATGTATCTGCTAGAAAAAAGCTTTATAATATTCAATGTTCTTTTTCACTTACTTGCTTTCTCTTAAAATTTGTTACTAGATCAAGCTAAGGGACTAAATCCAGTCATTCCCCTAACCAAGAATGAAAAAAGTACACCCGTTTTAATTTTGTCATGCTTTTTGATCAGACTTTTCTTCTTCTTCTTCTTTACTTTGCAGTGCCTATATTTCTTAAAAGTGAACAAGAAGAAAGAGAGAAGGGACAAAAAAAAAACAGTAGTGCCTGTTTACATTAGTATCTCCATTACACTTAAAAAAACTTTATATCATGCAAGGAAAATCATGCAGTACAAAAATACTACTATTAAGAAAAAAAAAATTATTTACAGTTAACTTACTCCCTCTTATAGGTTCATAGGTTCATACTAGGCTATCTGCCCTGGGGCAATTATAAGCCTAGCCCGATTCTGTATGGCTTACGCCACCCCTTGATTTGAGTATACTGTGCCCTTTTTAAGGTTTAGTTTACTGTGCCTCTGTCTAATAGTGACACGGGAGTAATCCCTGGGACAAACCTACGATCCCCTATCCACTTATCAAGATTCTTCTTGAAGAGATTCAGTGAGGTGCTCTGCCTCACATGAACTGGAATTCTATTCCAGAGCGAAGGGAGCCTCTGGGTTATGAACCTGTCCCTCCAGCAAGTTCTATTTATTTCTGTGCTGAGGTTCAAGTCCCTCAAGCGTGTGGCTCTAAGGGATTTAGATTTACTGAGGTGGAGCATGTCCATTAATTCTGGATTTGACATAGCTTTGTATGTCAGGCATAGATTGCCTCGAAGTAGGCGGTATGCAGCTGAGTAGAGCTGGAGGTTTTTAACCAAGCAGCATATGGCATCTGTTTGAGACACTTGATCCTCTTGGTGAGATACTTTTGGGGTCTTTCTAATTGCTGCAGGTGTCGGGTAAGGTACATCCCAAAAGGGGCATTGTATTCTATGATGGGCCTGATGAGGGATGAATAAAGGGGCACGATTACCTCTCTTGATCTAGATGTGAAACCCTTCGTTATGAGGTGGGCTATGTAGAAGGTCTTTCTAACCACTTTGGCAATGTGGTTTTCAAAGGAGAGATTGCTATCAACTTGGGTCCCCAGGTCCCTAATAACTTTCTCTGTACTTAATGGGTTTCCGCCTATGTGGTAATTTGTGGGCACATTGTTTTTGCCAAAGGGTATGACTATACATTTTTTGGCATTTAGCTTTAAACCATGGCGCTGGCACCAGTTATCTGTCTCTGTGAGACCTTTTTGAAGGATGTTTGTGTCAGCTGGAGAGTTGATTATGGAGCCCAGTTTGCAGTCATCTGCGAACTTGGTGAGCCATAGTCCTCCCACATTTGCCTGTACCTCGGAAAAGTATATACTGAACAAGAGTGGTCCCAGGACAGAACCCTGTGGGATGCCACTTGTGACCGGTTTCGAGTCTGACATGGCTCCAGCAACTCTCACTCTGTGGGTTCTGTCTTTGAGCCAGTTTGTGACCCATCTTGTAACATAGGGGTTTATATTTAAGCTGGATAGCTTATCTATGATGCCCGAGTGGGGTATTGTGTCAATTGCCTTTGCAAGGTCCAGATAGGCTGTGTGGACTACCTTCCCTTCATCTATGGCTTTGGTGACTGTTTTGAAGAAGTCAACCAGGTTCAAAAGGCAGGATCTGCCCTTGACAAAGCCGAACTGGGTAGGATCTAGTGTCTGTAGGTCCCCAATGTCTTTGTTTATGAGCTCCATGATGATCCTTTCCATAGCCTTGCAGACTAAGCTAGTCAGGCTTATGGGGCGATAGTTTCCAGGGTCCATAGAGGCTCCACCTTTGTGGAGTGGGACCACTGTTGCTGTACGCCATTCTGTGGGCACATATCCTGTAGTGAGGCTGAGATTGTATAGCTGTTTTATTTGAGGGATTAGTTCCTCTTGGAGTTCATGTAGGACACAACCTGGGATGCCATCTGGTCCCATGGAAGCAGTGTTTTTTGCTTTGGAGAGGGCAGCTTTCACCTGAGCATCTGAGATGTTTGGGAGGCAGCCATCTGCCGGGATAGATACTTGCTCTTTTGGGGGGGAGGGGGTGGAGAGGTTTGCACTGAACCTGTCTGCCAGGATATTGGCGATGTCTGTGGGTTCATTGTATTTTTTGTCATTTAGAATCAACTCAGAACAAGTCTGGGAGTTGCATCCCAGGTTTCTAACATAACTGAAAAAAGCCTTATGATTGTCTTTGGTGTCTTGTGCAATTTTTCTCTCGAAGCTGGCCTTGGAGGATTTTATGAGGGATCGTAATTTTTGCTAGTACTGATCAGAGATGCCTTCCCTATTAGGGATTTTGCTCTATCATGTAGTAGCTTCCTCCTTCTGTTGTACAGTTTATTTATGGCAGGGATCCACCAGACTGGATGCCTGCCTTTGGATGATTGGGTCTTGGTTTTGTTTGGGATAGCATGATCCATGCATTCCTGGAGATGTCCGTAGAATGCATTTATATAGGATTCTGCAGTTTGGGCCGTAGTTTCCACTGGCCGTGGGGCCTTGAAGGATTCCACTTTGGTTTTGAGAAGTGAGAAGTTTGCTTTTGAGAAGTTTTTCACTGTGGTTTTCTGGGCTGGGGGTGGGGTAGGGATGTGGACATCCAGTGAAATTAATTTATGGTCTGATCTTACCAATGAGGGATATACTTCTGGTATGGAGCATAGAGTCCCCATGTTGGTAATGATCAGGTCTAGTATGTTGTCCCCTCTTGTGGGAGTGGTGACTAGTTGTTCCATAGCATTTGAGTTTATAATTTCCAGGAACCATTGGGCTAAGGTGCTGGGGCTTGAGTAGTGCTCTCAGTCAATGTTTGGGTAGTTGAAGTCGCCCAATATAAAGGTGTTCAGAGAGATCTTCATATTCTCCAATGTTTTCAGGAAAGCCGAGTGGGATTCCTGACTTTGAGAGGGTGGTCTGTAGGATGCTATAAACTGAAAAGCAGTCTTGCCCACTGTTAGTTGCACATGGATGGTCTCCGATACTTCGTGCAATGCCACTAACCTGGAGGTGTGGATATCCTTGATAAATATGGAAACTTCCCCTTTCCTACCCTCTCCTAAGTATTTTTCCAAATATTAATGATATGAAGTAGGGCATATGCTTTAGAGTCCCTTACAAGTTTAACAAAGTCACAAAAGGTCCAATATTTTCAGATTTTCTTGTTCTGTCATATTTTACAAATATAATTATTGCTTTGTAATCCCACATTTTCAATTTTCAAGTTACTGTTTTTTTCCTCTTTGTCTCCATCTCCCAAATCCTGTCTCTGCTTCATTTCCAACATACTCTTGTTTCTTCTAGTCAGTTCTTGTGCTTTTTTCCTTCTCTCAAGCATTTTCTGTTGAAACATTGGAACATATTTCACTGGCAAAGTCTTTCTGTAGTCTTTATTACCAAAAGAAAAAGAAGCAGAATCTCTTTATGCATCACAGCTCACTTTTTGTTCGACAAACTTTTGTATTTTCTCCTTAGCATGTATTGCATCAAAAAATTGTTTTGTCCCTCCAGGAAATAATATTTTGAAGCTAGATGGTTACAGCAGTTTGAATCTCATACCTGCTTATTGACATTCCCTGAATAGTTGAATAAATATATTTCTTTTCTGCCTGGTGTGCACTTTGTAATAATTCTCCACAAACAGTCTACTGTCTCCCACTTTTAATAATTTGTCATTCTGCCACAGGTTTGTCAGAATCAACTCCTTCTACTGGTAGGATTGCATCTTTACTATTAAAGGTCTAGGTTGCTTTCTCATAGCTAGGTTTGGAGCATATGCACAATGTGCCCTTTCAATAAAAAACTCCTGCTGTGGAATACCAGTCCAGTTGCGTATTTGTGCTTTCATAAAGTTAATACAGTCTGCTCCTTCCAGCTCATCTGGTACAGCAGAAAATCTCAGGTTTTCCCTACACGCTCTGCTCTCTAATTATATTATTTTTTAAAACATCTCTTCTTGAGTAGTCTCATATTCAGCCAGCTTTTTCTTTATTTTGACCTCTGATTTTTGCAGTTTTATCACCTCATCTGAATATCTGTTCAAAGCTTTTTTTTCATTTTTTTCCAGCCTTTTGTTATTTGAGTTGATATACTTCATCAGTGTTTCATTTATTATAATTAGGTCTTTCCTCTAGGTTATTGGAAGTGATGTCTGGAGCTTGCACCACTTTTTTTGCAGAACAGCCACAGTATTCTTCCCAGTCAATATTTTTCCTCACGTTTTGTACTTGATTTTCTTTTAGATTCCTTGTGTATCTTTTTTCCTGGCATCCATGCAGTTCACTTACTAGCCACTTACTGACATTTACCCAGAAATACAAGTCCATTGGCTTTCTCAGCTGAGTTTCTGTTTTTTGCACTGGGAGAGCTAGAATTAAGCTGTTACTCAACATACAGCGATCTTGGAAGTCTCTCTACCAGCTTTTTTGACAAATGAAGTGGAGTGGGATTGAAATAATGGTTAAAGTCTTTACCTCATAAATACAAGGTGCAAGGTTTGATTCTGGCCACTAGTTATTGGCTAGGTTTGTAATGGTCTGCAGACTAATAACCTAGTATTTACCTATAAAATATAATAACTGCAGGTTGACTTTAAATTTGTCTAATTTCAAACTATCCCAGAAAATATGGTCCCACCTGCCAACTTTGTCATTCCTGCACCTCCAACACCTTGGGTTGACCACTGAATGTCTCATGTAGTTTCTCTGGGGTATAAAAATATTTGTGTGGTCATTTCCATCCAAATATTTGAAGCTTTCTAGATTTGGTAGCAAATTTTATAGCTAGTCAGATTTCTATGCAATCATCTTTCGAGAATTGTAGTACTAGCCTTTATTCTCACAATTACTTCCATTTTTTTCCCCTTGCATTTCCCTCTTGTGAAGAGTCCTTTATGGAATCAGTTTATTAATCCCATGTTACAGAGAAACCCTGATCTAACTTCCACTATCAGGTTTACTACTTCAGTTATTAATAAGCCATTTTTCTGCATCACTTTTTTACTTTTTTTTAAAAATCAACATTAAAGAATTTTATAGTTCAGTATTCACTCTCTTGACAATCAAATGCTTGTTTTGCCTGCCTCCACCCTAGCAGTTTCTTACTCTGGGTTAATTGCTTACAATACACTGACTGTTGTCTTCCTTAAAACAATCTATATTCAGTAGATTTCTTCCATTTCATTGCCCCCAAAACCAATAGGAAGTAGCTCAATCTTCCATTTCTCAAAGTGTCTAATTCTTAAGGCCTTTCAAGTTCGATTGCACATCTCCTTTAAGATTTTCTTCTCAGGCATCTCCTCTTTATACTGTGACAAGATATTTATTTTTTTAACTATATTATCTTCTCCTTCTTGTGTTAAGGCCATATTTTCCAGCCCACACAATACTACTCATTCTACGGCAAGTAAGCCATTCTCAGCTGAGAATAATATCCCAAGCTAGGGACCACCAATTCCACCCTCCCCCCTTTTGGCAATATTAACTTATCCCAACTTACCCTAGGATTTTTATCCTCCCAGAGAATTGTTTTCATATCTCTCCCTCTAAAACGGATCAGACCAGAAATTTTCTTCTAAATCATATAGAAAAACCTGCTGCAAACTATCAGGGGAACCATAAATAGTTTCAGCACTTATTTTATTGCCCCAATCCAAAGATACTGTTTTTTAATTTTTAAGGTGCTTCAAAATTGTATCTTGTGTTTCCCTCCATGTTCCCGTAGGTGCTTCTTGTGACTTTTTTAGTTATTCAAACCCCAAAATACTTAATTTTATTGTACCCCAATAGATAGGGGAATTGTACCAAGTTAAAAATATGAGAGTAATGAACTGAGATGGTGTTGCTTTTTTAATCATTTACCTTGATCCAGACAGCTTGCCAAACTCTTTTAAAATTAAAAAACATCTTATAGATCACTTTCTGAATTAGTTAAGTAAACAATTTTATAATCTGAAAACAGTGCCAACTTTTCTTTACCCCATTAGAAACCCTGTATGTTACTTTGATTTTCTTGACTACTGGCACCAGGTAAAGAGCAAATAGCAATATGCACAGTGGCCATCCCTGTCTAGTACCGCCTTCCCAACTTAAAAGAAAGTGTAAGAATACCAGTTACTTTTACGTTCATATCTGCTCCTTCACAGAGCTGAATTAACACCTTAATACGCTTCTCTGGGAACACAAAGGTTTTCAGGACCACCCACATGAAGTAGTCTCATATTCAGCCAGCTTTTTCTTTATTTCGACCTCTGATTTTTTGCAGTTTTATCACCTCATCTGAATATCTGTTTAAAGCTTTTTCAAAGCTTTTTTTTCATTTTTTTTCCAGCCTTTTGTTATTTGAGTTGATATACTTCATCAGTGTTTCATTTATTTTAATTAGGTCTTTCCTCTAGGTTATTGGAAGTGATGTCTGGAGCTTGCACTACTTTTCTTGCTGAACAGCCACAGTATTCTTCCCAGTCAATATTTTTCCTCATGTTTTGTACTTGATTTTCTTTTAGATTCCCTGTGTATCTTTTTTCCTGGCATCCATGCAGTTCACTTACTAGCCACTTACTGACATTTACCCAGAAATACAAGTCCACTGGCTTTCTCAGCTGAGTTTCTGTTTTTGCACTGGGAGAGCTAAGCTGTTACTCAACATACAGCTATCTTGGAAGTCTCTCTACCAGCTTTTTTGACAAATGAAGTGGAGTGGGATTGAAATAATGGTTAAAGTCTTTACCTCATAAATACAAAGTGCAAGGTTTGATTCTGGCCACTAGTTATTGGCTAGGTTTGTAATGGTCTGCAGACTAATAACCTAGTATTTATCTATAAAATATAATAACGCAGGTTGACTTTAAATTTGTCTAATTTCAAACTATCCCAGAGAATATGGTCCCACCTGCCAACTTGGTCATTCCTGCACCTCTAACACCTTGGGTTGACCACTGAATGTCTCATGCAGTTTCTCTAGGGTATAAAAATATTTGTGTGGTCATTTCCATCCAAATATTTGAAGCTTTCTAGATTTGGTAGCAAATTTTATAGCTAGTCAGATTTCTATGCAATCATCTTTCGAGAATTGTAGTACTAGCCTTTATTCCCACTCTTACTTCCATTTTATTCCCCTTGCATTTCCCTCTTGTGAAGAGTCCTTTATGGAATCAGCTTATTAATCCCATGTTACAGAGAAACCCTGATCTAACTTCCACCATCAGTTTTACTACTTCAGTTATTAATAAGCCATTTTGCTGCATCACTTTTTTACTTTTTTTTAAAAAATCAACATTAAAGAATTTTATAGTTCTGTATTCACTCTCTTGAAAATCAAATGCTTGTTTTGCCTGCCTCCACCCTAGTAGTTCCTTACTCTGGGTTAATTGCTTACAATACACTGACTGTTGCCTTCCTTAAAACAATCTATATTCAGTGGATTGCTTCCATTTCTTTGCCCCCACAACCAATGGGAAGTAGCTCAATCTTCCATTTCTCAAAGTGTCTAATTCTTAAGGCCTTTCAAGTTCGATTGCACATCTCCTTTAAGATGTTCTTCTCAGGCATCTCCTCTTTATACTGTGACAAGATATTTATTTTTTTAACTATATTATCGTCTCCTTCTTGTGTTAAGGCCATATTTTCCAGCCCACACAATACTACTCATTCTACGGCAAGTAAGCCATTCTCAGCTGAGAATAATATCCCAAGTTAGGGACCACCAATTCTACCCTCCCCCCTTTTGGCAATATTAACTTATCCCAACTTACCCTAGGATTTTTATCCTCCCAGAGAATTGTTTTCATATCTCTCCCTCTAAAACGGATCAGACCAGAAATTTTCTTCTAAACCATATAGAAAAACCTGCCACAAACTATCAGGGGAACCATAAATAGTTTCAGCACTTGAATTTTATTGCCTCAGTCCAAAGGTACTGTTTTTTAATTTTTAAGGTGCTTCAAAATTGTATCTCGTGTTTCCCTCCATGTTCCCGTAGGTGCTTCTTGTGACTTTTTTAGTTATTCAAACCCCCAAATACTTAATTTTATTGTACCCCAACAGATAGGGGAATTGTACCAAGTTAAAAATATGAGAGTAATGTACTAAGACGGTGTTGCTTTTTTAATCATTTACCTTGATCCAAACAGCTTGCCAAACTCTTTTAGAATTAAAAAACATCGTATAGATCACTTTCTGAATTAGTTAAGTAAACAATTTTATAATCTGAAAACAGTGCCAACTTTTCTTTACCCCATTAGAAACCCTGTATGTTACTCTGATTTTCTTGACTACTGGCACCAGGTAAAGAGCAAATAGCAATTTGCACAGAGGCCATCCCTGTCTAGCACCACCTTCCCAACTTAAAAGAAAGTGTAAGAATATCAGTTACTTTTACGTTCATATCTGCTCCTTCACAGAACTGAATTAACACCTTAATACACTTCTCTGGGAACACAAAGGTTTTCAGGACCACCCACATGAAGTAGTCTCATATTCAGCCAGCTTTTTCTTTATTTCGACCTCTGATTTTTGCAGTTTTATCACCTCATCTGAATATCTGTTCAAAGGTTTTTCAAAGCTTTTTTTCATTTTTTTCCAGCCTTTTGTTATTTGAGTTGATATACTTCATCAGTGTTTCATTTATTTTAATTAGGTCTTTCCTCTAGGTTATTGGAAGTGATGTCTGAAGCTTGCACCACTTTTCTTGCTGAACAGCCACAGTATTCTTCCCAGTCAATATTTTTCCTCACGTTTTGTACTTGATTTTCTTTTAGATTCCCTGTGTATCTTTTTTCCTGGCATCCATGCAGTTCACTTACTAGCCACTTACTGACATTTACCCAGAAATACAAGTCCACTGGCTTTCTCAGCTGAGTTTCTGTTTTTGCACTGGGAGAGCTAGAATTAAGCTGTTACTCATATCTTGGAAGTCTCTCTACCAGCTTTTTTGACAAATGAAGTGGAGTGGGATTGAAATAATGGTTAAAGTCTTTACCTCATAAATACAAGGTGCAAGGTTTGATTCTGGCCACTAGTTATTGGCTAGGTTTGTAATGGTCTGCAGACTAATAACCTAGTATTTACCTATAAAATATAATAAGTGCAGGTTGACTTTAAATTTGTCTAATTTCAAACTATCCCAGAAAATATGGTCCCACCTGCCAACTTGGTCATTCCTGCACCTCCAACACCTTGGGTTGACCATATATATTTTTTGTACCTTCTCTGCCTCTTCTTTTTGACTTTATATACACTGTGATATAAGTTACACCAAATAGAAGAAATCAGCTGTGGATCATTGTGCATTCATAATATATTACTATCTTTCATCTCCACAATCTTCCTGTCAGCCTTAAGGGACCTCAACTTATACAACAGGAGTTTTTCTATGCTAGGGATATTTTCAAAAAAAAAATCACAAAACTACTATGTTCACATCACTCCTCCAGATATTCATTATTTTTTTCCCTCGAGGCATCTAGTTCCAGATACTGTGGCTGAAGAATCAGACCCCCTTCGCCTGTAGGGCTTTAAGTTTTCACCAATTTGTCTTTATAGGTTTTATGAGCCTCCTTTATTATTATGTTTTTTTCCCTCAACCTTAGGCTAGATCTTAAGTCCTCTTTCACTTTTTCCCATGCAAAGGTTATTGAATGCTGGTTCCAGTTCCCCTTTAGTAGCACAATGTGCAATTAGGTTCTTACACAAACCCCTTGTTTCTGTGAGTTCAGCCAATAGTTTGGAAATCTCCATTTTTTTCTTATGTAATATAAATTTCTAAGGTCCATGATCAGAAAGTGTTAATAGGTAAATGACTTAACCAGACAGGCATGCTCCTGGATTATATAGAATCTATCAAGCCAAGCCCATGGTTTGTGTCTGTGAGATCAGAACATATATCCCCCTACTCCTTACATTCACACTAGCTATAACTTTCATCCCAAATATTTTAAAATAACTCCTCAGGAATCTCCACTCTAATTCTCTGCCTCCTAGGTCCAATTGTTGACATCTTGGATATTTGTTGCAATATACCAGTCCCCAGCCATTGTTAACAGTCTCTGATGGAGACCAAATATTTTATTCATCATATTATTTAATGCCTTTTTTTTTCATTCTTGAAGGAGTATAAATACTTGCTAATAGTATTCCCTTCTATTCTAAGATCCCGTAACTGCTACAAATCTCCCCTCAGGGTCCACATTTTCTATTTCAAGTGACATCTCTTTTCTGTAAAAATCCCTAATCCCTTCTTTCTAACACTCTCAGAAGTTTTGCTGTAATACCTTAATTAAACCCCCTTTTAATAAACATTTGCTGTTTTGTTGTATTTAAGTGGGTCTCCTATAATATAATAATTTGTGGCCTGAAGATGCTGATATGCACCAGCACTTTATCTCCTTTAGATCTATCCATTAATCTATGATCAATCAATTAATCCATTAATATTCCATGAAAAAAAATCTTAACACTCATTCAATGGAAAACTGGCATTTACCCTATCCCATGGCTATGTACCCATTTTTAAACATTCCCTATAAATCTAATAGCCATGCATAGTAAGTTCTCCATGAATAATCCACCCATGTAAAAAACAACTCTTATGATCTCTTAAAAAATAACTTGTTTTTATAACTGTACAACTTAGAAAGTAAATTAAACCAACCTTCCTTACCATGTATTTGACTGCTGATCATTTTTTGTGCATTCACCATCCATGATGACCAATGAAAGTAAATGACGAGGCTTACTTTATTCTAACCTTTCACGGTCTACCCCTAATACTCATTGTTTCCCTTTCATTTGCAATTGCCCCCACCCAAAAGGTTTACTTCCAACAACTAGTTATTTTTATCTTTTATAAGCCCTGAGACCAAAGGAGCCATTTATTTGTTCCAGCATCGCTCCTGAATCAGATGTAATGATTTCCTTTAAAGAGTTCAACAGCTCACAGTTTCTAGTTCTTAAAAATATCTTGATTTATATAGTCAAGTATTAATTATTCTTGGAAAGCTCAAATTCCCTCACTAAGCAATAGCACTCAGGAGTTCCTCCCCAAGCATATATTGTATGTCTGGGTTTTCCCACCAGACCCACCCGTGATCATGGCACACACCCTCCTGCTGTGCTTATGGAATAAATCAATATGGCAGCACTTAGCAAATACATTTTCACCCATTTTTCAGATGAATTACTGTAATCATTAAACATAATGGGCAGGATTCACGAAGCCTCCGTGTAAGAGTTATAACTCTTACACGGAGGCTGCAGTTAAACGGAGTGATGTCAGCATGCTCTGCATATTCATGAGAGCATGCTGAATCACACCTAAGTCTAACACGGTCCGTGTAAGACAATAGGGGGCGTGTCCGTAGGCCGAGCCCTGCAAGCGGACACACCCCCAGAAGAGTAAACGTGCCCAAAGTAAACACCCACGACAGAGTCCACGGAAATGTGAATAAACACAACACATGCCCCCACAGACTATGAACAGAAAATATATAAATAAACATGTGATATATTTTTTTTAAATTGTAAAAATGTTTAACCGTGAGTGCGCTCGTTTGCGCGGGCGTGCCCGTAGAGCAGCTACAGTTAGCAGTCAGTGGGAAAGCATATAAGAACTAAATATGCAAAGTAAGCCAAGAAGCAATAGCGTAGCGGTAGAGACGTCAGCTGAAGAGCAGGCATTCATGGTTTGAGCCCCCACAATGCCAACTTTTATATTTCGCAAAATAAGCACGAAACAAGTCCCTGACAAACATGTACACATATAAAATCACATTTTATGTAAAATGTAATGAACTAGTCCATTTATTTTGAGGAAATGTGAGGTAACAAAACAATAAAAAAATGCCAGATGTGCCTATAGCTGAGCTACAGTTTAACAAGGTGAGTGCATCTGCCCGTAGGTGAGCAGTGGTTTAACAGGTGCAAAATGAGTACCCGTAGGTGAGCAGTGGTTTCACACGCTGAAACTGTGCGCCCCTAGCTGAGCTGAGTGTACTATGCGTGCTGACAGCCAAATGAGGCGTAAGCCAGCGCACCCCGTTTGCGTGGAGCTGCGCACCGCACCAACAAGCTAACCGACGGGCAACGTTGAGCAAGCTGTAACAAAACTGCCTTTACACAGACACACCCCCTAGCCTGTCTAGCCAGTCATAAAATATAAAAAGCAGTGGCCAGGTTTGAACCCAGGATACCATGCACCATAGTCAAGTTACTGAACCACTAAGCTACGACAGCTGTACTCAGAAATGCAGTAATAGCAAATATATAGGAATGAATAGAAAGTGGAGCATGACAAAGCAGGTTTTGTGAAGTGGATACAATTCCAAAATGGCCAATCACAGATAAGTGCGGGAAAAACGGCATATATAAGCCCCATAGGTGGGAATACACAGCATAAACGATTGTAGAACTGACTTGCAGCCAGAATGTCAGGTCTAGGTGAGGGTAGTTGCTTTCGAGCACAGAGATGGGGCATTGAGGAGTCCAGATATATGGTCTGGCTCCTAGTCCACAATCATGAGGCCCAACTCATGCAGGGCCAGGTCCTGTGGGGAGCATATAGCCCTGAGGCATGGGACCGGTTGGCTCATGATCTTACCAGTGCCACAGGGATTCCAAGGACTGGTGAGCAGGTCTGTCACCACCATGCAGACCTGAAGAGATGCAAGCAGGACCAATTGAACCTTTGCATCCAGGAGGCCCGGCAAATGCCCAACACCCCCCCTACTGAGTAAGTTACATTTAATTATGTATGTAAGAAATTAAATTAGCTGATATTATGGAGATGTGTATTCCAATATTACTTCATTTATATTACAGCTGCAGGTGTCCGTTCTGCGAACCGCAGAGCCTATGGCGATAGGCTGGTGCGGTTGCACCACCAGGCAGGTCAGTAATCCACTCCCAGTAACTGTAAAGAAATATAAAAGTATGACAGTTAGCAAAAGAGTGCAGTGTAGTCACTAAGTAATAAAATGTGCAAGTAACAGTGTAAAAGTGTTTGCAAGTATTGCTTGATTACAAAAGTGTGTTGCAGCCTGAAATCCAAACAGAAAAATGAAAATGTCTGAAATAAAGTCTGAAATAAAGATGCCCCACCTATAATATCATAGTGCACAACCTGCAGCAGGCTGAAAAGTACAGCTGCAGAAGATGAGCAACTCACATGTGTGAAATATATCCCTGTTGAAATACTGAAACATGACAGAAGTGAGACTGCTGGAAAGGATTGTAATAACTACAGGTAAAACATGTCAATAAAGCCTAGAAGTAAGTACCATCCTGAATAGTAAAATGAAAACAAGTGAGAGGGTGTGAGAAAGATTTATGAATCCACCAATAAAGTAGTAATAACCCCTGTATAAAGTATACTGCAGTCAGTACAGAATTAAATGAATGTGACAAGTAGAACCAAACTGCAAAATGTGTCCAAAGTGTTGCTGCAGCTGGAATGTGTATCCCAAAATCTGGATATGTTGCTCTCAGTCTGCAATATGCAGATAGTATGATTGTCTGAAATATCAAACATCCACAGTTGTCTATAGCTATATAAAGCAAATGTAGCAGGATGATGTAGCTGAACAAAGCCAGATATGAACGTGTATGAATAACAATAAAATGTATATTGATGTAGCAGTAACAGTCCTATCACCAAATTGAAGTAGTTATCATATAGGAAACTGTAGTTAGAACAGTAGTGTGTATATATCTGTAGCTATTAGAAATGTACAGCATATGTATTGGTATTCGAAGGTGTTAATAATATTTTCTTCACCCCACCCTATAACCACATATAATCCATTCCACGTGAAAATGGTATGTGCAGTCACAATTAACACCCCTGGACATTTGTCCTCATGGGTCATAAATATTTGCATGTCCGTTGATGCAGCTGCCCTGTTCATACATCCAAACCTGATGGCCTGTTGCCATCAATCAACCCTGCATGTTGTTGGACTGTGTATTGCTGTTCAAATTATGCATGTGTTATGCTTGCTGTTCAATGGTGTGAATATCTGGGTGTTTGGTTAATGGGAATACTAATGCATGCTGTTACAACTAATTGTGAATGGTATTGTATGTTACTAACCCAAACTGTCATGACATAATGCAAAACATAGGACGACAGGGAAGGTGGGTTCCAACGGACCCACCTCTCCCACATCAGCTGGCGAGTGCACCAGGCACTAGTGCCCAGTCTGGACCCTCCTCCAGTGGCCCTGTGCCACCTGCGGGTGGAAGCACTGCAGGGGATGGGGCTCGTCCCCCCTCTGCAAGCGTGGCCGGAGGAGAACTACCACTCACCCTCCGTAGCGTCCAGACTGTGGTGCGTAGGGAGATCTGGGACTCTGTTCTCGAGCCCCTACGCCAGCTTGAGGCACAGGTGGCACAACTTACGGGCATGCCTGTTGCCCAGCCTACACAGCCCCCAGCACAGCCCCGTCCTGGGCAGTGAAGGAACAGTGGCAACTGCCCATGGGTGGGGATATCAGTTCCAATGTTGCCATCTGTGGGCTCATGGGCTCTGGATATCCAAACCTCCATCCCCGTCAATTGTGTAACCCCCCCACACGTGTCATACACTGCCCCTGTATGCATCTTGTTTGTCTTGTCTGTTGACCTACCCAACCTACCTCCCCAGCTATACCGACTTCCTTCACCTGACATACCACTCTCACCTGAAAAAAAAAAAAAAGGGCACTCTGTACCCACAAAAAAATTACTCCCTATACATAGCCGCCCATTCCGCACATATGTCTACCAGACATGGAAACTATCAATTACAATTGGCTGTACAACAAGTATTATTGTTGTCCTTACACCTCTCTCAGGGGTGGAAGGTATCAAATGTCACACCAAATTACAAACATATGCACAGCTGTTGCTGATGAAGAAATAGGCAGCTATGGGCCTTACCTACATCCCTCCTGCAAATCCCAAGCTTGTTTCCCTACTGTCTTACCCTCTTTGTGACCCCTTTTTCACCACTTTCCTGTCTCCCCATTTTCATTTCTTTCAAAGAAAATAGCGCGGGTGTGCGCAAGAGTAAGCACGTTTAAGCGGTTGTAAGCGGGTGTGCACTTGTGTGCACGGAGCTAAACACTAGTGCGCATGCGTGAACTCAGCGCAAACCAGCGCTAACCTGGTTACAACTGCTTAAAAATGCCTTAGTCACTCTGATTGACAGGTCCTGTAGTCAGTTCAAAAGCAAAATAAAATCCCACTGTCAGTCCCGAACCCAGGACCTTGGAAACAGTAGTCTGCATGACTTACCACTAAGCCACGACTCTTATACAAGAACATTGTGCTAAAATAAATATATCATGTAATAGTAGGAATGTATGTAAAGGGAATATAGGATGTGTAGTACACAAAGCATGTCATTTAGAATTACTGTCAAAACTAGTGGATTTCCATAATAGTAGTGTGTGAACAGAAACAGCCATGCTAGTTGGTAGCTAGTAGCTAATAATGTCACTGTAGCACCTTGCAAGCCACACACATACTCACAGCAAGATAATCACTGCCCATACCCCACAACCTCTTACAGGAACACATCCAGACCAAGTAATAAAATATGTGGAGCAAAGGCCCAAAACCAGGGACACATTACAAATAATGTTACAACAAACGCAGACAGCTCAGAGAGTAACAGGGTCTGCATTTTGTGGGATGTTTGGAAGGGTATGAAGTCTGAAACTTGAATGTTTGTCACTATATTCTGACTTGAGCCCAGAGTGATTTGCCAGAAAAAGCTGTGCATGAGATATTGACCAAAATATGAGGCAGAAATGTGGACAACCTGCAAATATTTGTACACATGAGAGGTCTGACACCACCATATTTGAATAGTTAAGAGCCTAGACATAGCAACAGTGAATGACTTACAGGGATGCCCCACAGACTCCATGTGAAATGTACAAACAGTAGGCAGAAAGGTGTAACAACACATGCAATGGTAACTATGGAGTCCTGAAAGTATTCACCACTTGCATGGCAGAATAAGTGTTGTAATACATATGCTCATGCTAACCCACAGTCACAACTGCAGCATACCAGACAATTTAATGGGTGTACCCCACTGATATGTACTATTCCATGAGGCAGATAACAGATGAACCTGAGAGTCTCTGGGGCCTGCTCAGCAGCATACTCAAATACCCTAATAGATGTCAAGGCCCACACCATAGCCAGACCACACTGCATGCTGTAACACCCTAGCAGATATAGCAAGCATTCCAAGGTGTGAATGTACATGGAAAATAGGAAAGCTACAGCAGCACACTACAGTCAGGACACCTAGCAGGCATACAAGTAGTGACGGTAAAGGGCAAATATTGAAGCCTTAGCAACAAAGTCCAAGCAAAAGTGAAAGGAAAGCACACACACACACATTAACAGTAGTAGTAGTTGTAGGTGTCAGTGTACATACACAGTTAGTACAGGAAACTGGAGAAATGAATGGAGGAATGTTAATCTACAACACAGCTGGAAATATGAGAGAGATACCAACCTTTACACTCACAGAACATTGTCCACAGCATACCAGCATGGTCCCTGCCCTTAAAATCTGAAAGGGCTACGCCTATCTCACATACCTTTTTATAGCACTGTTCTGAAATCACAGTGAGAACTGCAATCAGTACACAACTGGCTGCATGCAGTTAGCAAATGCTGGCTAACAATTGGTGCAGAGGCCATCACATGGACATATGCAGATACCTACAAAAGTATGCTGTACTCCCAGTCCACACATGCAATACTTTCATTGCACCCTGAGGAGGACGTGAGAGACAGACAGACAGAGAGAGAGAGAGAGAGAGACAGAGACAGAGACAGAGACAGAGAAAATTGAAATTAAGCAGACACAAACAAAACTGTTCAGCAACAGCCACCTGAAAGCTGACAACTGGCAAGTGGAGCAGCAGGACAGAAAACCAGATGGCAATACAAGCAGCTGTGACAAACACAGGTAATGTAAAGTAATACTATAAAGGTCTACATACTGTGAACCCTCCACATGTGTCATTGGTCTGTATCCATATGTATATGAAGATGTGTAAAGGGCAGGGGACATACAGCAACTATCAGTGAAGGCTGTACATACATTTGTATGTGAGAGCATCTATGTGCACATATCAATGTAGGTTGACTGTAGGTTGTAGTGCAATGTACAAAGTAGGTTTCACAGTTATGTATGTTTAGCAGTATGTTAGTGTGTGTATACAGTATGGTAGACAAACATGTTGATATACCTGTCTATCATATGGATACGTATGTATGTCAAAATATGTATGTATGTATATATATATATATATATATATATATATATATATATATATATATGATATGCATATATGTATACATACATAGAGAGAGATGTAGGAATACATAGACAGATGTAGATAGATAGAATATGTACAGACATATATATGTAATGCACGCATACAGATATAGATATATGTAGATACATATACATAGACAGACTGATCTGACTATCTACAGGTATGACTGTATATGACGACCTCAACACCCCCTGTCCCACACCCTCTGTCACTCTCACCCCCTCTGTGTCCCCCCCTCCATATCTATAGCAATATGTGTACATCAATATATATATATGTGTATATATATATATATATATATATATATATATATATATATATATATACACATATATATATATATATATATAGAGAGAGAGAGAGAGATGTATATATATTCTGAGTGAGGCACATGTGTGCAGATGTATTGCAACAGGTGCCTGGTGACAAAGGCATGGAGTGAACACCAGTGTCAAAACTGGAGTACCATACCCCATTTCAGATTACCTACACCAGTAACCACCAGATATGTGATTGGCTTCCCACCACTGCATGTGTCAGGGGTGAACAGGGTCATAAATGTGTACAATAGTGCCCCCAATGATATTCACAGTGGCACACTATTCCTGGAATACCTGCACATGGTATGTGTCAGCAGACATGGTGTGTCAGCTATGGACATGTAGGTCGGTGTACCCCTCCACACCACATAATGGATGCCATGGTATGGACCTCACATGACAGCTACAGATATGGAGAAGGACACAGTGACATGTATAACACTGTGACAATGCACTCAAACACATTACCAATGCACAGTGACTGACAACACCACAGAGTACACACATACTACCCACATAGAGGTTACCACTCCCAGATTTACATACGTAAGTCACACCCATGACAGATGTCCAACAACCATAGTAACACCTCACACCATCCACAACCTATATGACTGCTGTATGTCATCCATGCCACTGCAATAGAGAGCACATGTGTAGGTAAAAGTTCCTACCCACAGATAAGACATACCCTGCAATAAACCACACAGTGTTAAGAAGCAAGACTCCCCATGAGTACATGTCACACATACCCCTGCTGAATGTTAGTCAGATAGGTAATATGCCATATGTGTCACCCTGTGTAACTGTGTGACAGCAGCAGGTACCATCACACCACATGTGTCACAATGGTCAGGGTAGCAGAACAGTATGCTGCTGTAGTCCTAGGGGCAATAGCATATTGTATAGTATTGTATTGTAATGTAATGTATTGTGTTGTATTGTATTGGTTTGTTGAGGTGCCTCCTTCGTGGAGTGGAACCACTGCTGCTGTGCGCTAGTGTACAGGTACATATCCTGTAGTCAGGCTAGTGTTACATAGCACTTCTGTGTGTTTAGCTCCTGTCAGAGTTTATGTAGCATGCAACTGGGGATACCATCAGGTCCCAGTCATGTTGTGTATTCTGCTTTCATGAGGGCGGCTCTCACCTGGACATCTGTGATGACAGGGAGGTTACAGTCAGCTGGGATAACTATGTCTTATTTTTGGGGAGAGGGCGGGGTGACACCTGCACTGAACCTGTCTGCCACAATGTTGTCAATATCTGTGGTTTCAGTGAAATATTTGTTGTTGTGTACTAACTATGGGCATAGAGGATGGATTCTGACCAGGTTGCTAACATAACTGAAGAAGGCCTTCTGGTTATCTGTAGTGTCCCTCTTGATTTCCCTCTCAAAGTTGCCCATGGATGTTTGTATGATGGAAAATAGATCCTTACTAGTGCTGCTCAGACATGCCTTCCCTTTATGGAATTATGCTCTGTCTTGCAGTAGCTGCCATCTTTTGTAATACAATCTGTCTATGGCTGGGGTCTACCAGACAGGATGCTGTCCCTTTGTGGAGAGTGTCTTGGTCATATATGGGATTGCATGATCCATGCATTCTTGGAGATGTCTGTAGAAAGCATTTGTGTAGGGGTCAGCATTGTGGGTTGTATCTGCCACTGGCCCAGTGGGCTGAAAGGATACCATGTCACTGTTACAAAGTGTAAAGTTTGCATCTGCAATGTTATTCACTATAGTCGTTTGTGCTGGTGGCGGAGGTGGGATATGTATATCCAGGGCAATTAGTGTGTGGTCAGCTCACAGTAGTTGATGATGTAGGCCATACAGTACCTAGATACAAACCCCCAGAGTGAGGAGGTGCTCTGGACCTGAATCAGTGTTCTGACTGCTAGGGTTTGGTAGTATGTCGTATGGAGTGTGCCAGGTACTGTTGCACAGTTGCTGGCTGAGCACTGATACCTGACCATTTACATGTGTATCCACCAATAGACAGACAGATGCTATATATGTGAGATATGTTGTATCATAACAGTCAAGTGGCATGTGTAGTATGTGTGCCAAATTCTGCTGACATATATTGCTGATATCAGGTTATTTTCTTTTTCAGGTACATGGCTCACCCACGGAATCCTGCTTACTCCACAGCTGAGGATGAGGAGATACACCAGAGCCTGGTGCGGGATTATGCAATACTCTTTTCCCGCACCAGCCAGAATCAGCAGGAGAGGGCTACACTGTGGCAAGACCTGGTCCATCGGGTAAATGACATAGGCACGCATAATAGGACATATGAGCAGGTACGACATCACTGCAGTGATTTAATCAGAAATGTCCATCAGCGTGCGTCGGATATCCACAGGCAACAGGTCGCCACAGGTGGTGGGGTGGCTACACATCCCCCACTCACCAGACTGGAGGGACTACTCATGAGTGTAGTGGCTCCAGTCCGCCAGCAACTACAACAGCAGCAGACATGCATTATGATGGAGGCTGGAGCCACGCAGCAGCAAGACAGTGGGCGTGCAGGTAATATGCCATATGTATAGTTGACTGTTGTGTACACTGGTAGTTAATGCATGTGTGAGGTGTGTCCTTGGTTAGTAGCTGTCACCATAGTATTTAATGTGCAAGTGTGATATCCTGAATATTAGCAGCTGACCTGTGAAAGGCGACTGTTGTACTACTGACCTGTATCATACTCAGTAACAATGGCACAGTTGTGCCCACTGACATTAGTTTCTTCACATCTGCAGGTCCCTCCGGTGTAACAGCAATGCAGCCTATCCATGCTGGTGAGTGTGTATTAACAATACCTGTAATAGTTTTGATAGTAATAGTAATATTAGGCTCACTTAGTAGTGCTCTTTGTATGCATGTAGGTGTGTCTGTGTTTTGATATCACACATACTGAGTACTGTACAATTGTGTGCAACTGTGTGCATGTGTACGTGTGCATGTGTGCATGTGTGCACCTGTGCATGTGTGCACCTGTGCATGTGCGCATGTGTGCATGTGCGCATGTGTGCATGTGTGCATGTGCGCATGTGTGCATGTGTGCATGTCTGGACCTGTGCATATGTGGATATGTGCATCACTGGTAATGTGTAGACATTGTAAACTGTGTTTCCTGTTTCCCTCCCACAGGTTCTGGTGCTGCTCTGGTGTCATGCAGCAGGGAACCTGAATCAGGTGCCATGGGTACTGATAATGATGACATCTGTGTAATGGCACAGGAAGGTATGCCAGGGTCCGCCATTGGTCAGCCGATTGACAGTACACAGCTGTCGATCCCATCAATGCACACAGTTATCCTGCCAATACACCCTTTGTCTCCAATGTCCCTAGGTGATGGACAGTATACAGTGGGCATTGACCAGGGTAATGTGGCATCTGTGGCACATGCCTCCCCTCACAGCAGCCATGGGCATGGCCCAGCGATGGTACCACACAGACAGATGTCCAGGGGTTCTCGTGGGAGCATCCGTGGGCGTACTGCCCCTGTCAGACGTGCCCACAGAGGTCTTACAACCTCAGCTATGTTTCGGGCTGCCATGCAGGCACAGTCACATATGGAACAGTACACCAGACAGGGTCTGAGGGAGCTGACAGCATGTCGCACAGCCATGACTGACAGTATGCGTGACATTGCGGCTGCCATCCGTAATTTCACCAATGTCATAGACAGACGTTGTGGGGACATAGACCGGTTCCACAACTACATGTCCATGAGCCAGGGTGATGGTGGATGGTTGCGGCGTCAACGTGGGCGTATGCCAGCAACAGCAGCAGCTTGCAGTCGTCGCGGACGACAACAGGGCCGTGGCCGCCCCCATAGTGCCAGCAGCAGCCCCAGCAATGCTGGGTCTGTGCTGTCATCAGACCACCCCAGGAGACCACGTGCATGTGGCTCTGGCCAGGCCCAACAGGGATCTGTGTCCAGTCAATGAACACCTGCTTCTGATGACAGTACCCAGTCTGGGTTGGTACCGGATACGGTCCATAGCACCCCTGCAAGGCACAGGTACCGTGTCCGTGGCCAGAGACACTGATATGTATGACCTGGCAGGTACAGTCTGTGGCTGTCCACAAACACCAGTATGTGGCAGCCATGAGGTGGAACTCTGTGCATCCATACACACATGCGAATTGACAACACCTAGGGCTACCGCATACACGCACACACTGCATCAACATTGCCCCACCTTGTACTGCTGTCCCTCACCAACACACATACACATACATGTCAATCGGTGGTATCGGTGGCTGACTCAGGCATACCAAGTTCACACCCTGTGCATATGATGAAACTGTGCCACCTCCTGCAATCTGTAACATCAGTGCAGGTACAGGTTAACATGTTGCTGATGCACAGGGTGACTACATAGACGTGTAGTAATAGTATCATGTTGTTAACAGTACTGTGTGCTGAATTAATTGTGGGTATATCACAGCATGCCTGATGCAGTAAGGGTGTGATTGTCATGTACTGTTGTCTACACCCATGGTAAGTACCATAGTGTATCATCTGCACATGTTGGCATACTGGTGGTAAGGATGTCAACAGAAGGCTACATACATAGGTAGCACAGGGGATAAGGTAATGAATGTATTAATACGCAATGATGGACATGTAAACTGCAAGTGGCATGTTGCCACCACTGGACTCTGCAATGTGGATGTTTGAGGATGTTGATATGTGTGCAGTACTACACGACTGGTACAGGACACACAGGAGCACCCTAGCACTGCAAGCTCACATCTCATACCATGCTAGACAGCCCCAACACACAAAACTAACTGTCACAGGAGGGAGAGTCCCCATACATGTCAGGGATACTGTGGTGGCAGGCCAGGTAGCACACATCCTACTACGTATGGAACCACTGAGTGAAGGCTCAGTGTCTGTTATTTGACATGTGTATTACTGCAGGTATGACCACCTGGGTTTCCATCCAGTTATTGTACATCCTGACAGTACATGGTCTGTACACTTGTGTGCGCTGAGACTGGACCCTAGCCATCTGACCTGTGTATTTCCATGTGCATGTGCATAGTGCCTGCATATTTGCAGTGTTACCTACTGGAAGTGGTACAGCTTGTTTGTTGTACAATGGACTACATGCAGCCCTGCTTACTGTAGCTTTGTTTGCATGCATGTTTGCTTGCAATTACCCTGGAATACTGATCCCACCTACAATGCATAGTTACAGAGCTTCTGTGGACTCCTAGTGACATCTGCATAGCTTACTATATGTATGTCCATGTCTCACTTGACAGAATGTCACTGTTTGTCCTGTTCACATGTACGTTGCCTGTGACACATTGCATATGACTTACCTGGCATTTGTCCATGTGAGCAGTCATATATGCTACTGCTAACTAATCACAGGCACTACACCCTCACATATTCATCTTCTGTTGAACCACCTGCTTCGCTAGGGACGGCTTGCACCTGTCACCCCTGGGCTTTCAGATATTGGCAAAGGCTCTTGCTACCCCCATAGTGCCTATGTTAGGCAGGGCTCAAATGACAAACCCACCTTCATAGGTATCACAAGGGATAAGAAACTAAGAGTAATGCTACCCAATGCCAGAAGTCTAAACCTCAAGATGCATGCACCCGAAACTCTCCTTGGCATGGAGAACATCGATATCTGTGCAGTAACAGGTGCCTGGTTCGGGGCTACCGAGAGCACCCCAGCACTACCAGGTTATACCTCATACCATGCTTTTCAGCCCCAAAACTTGGAAGAACCACAAATGGAGGGGGAGTATTGATATTCATCAAAGATACCCACACCTCCAGGTTGGTGGCAAAGCACCAAGCATCAGAGACTATCCATGTGCAACTAACAATGGGTGAAACTGCCTTCCAGGTTATAGCCTGCTACAGACCACCCTCCCAAACCCAAGAACTGCACTCGGCCATCCTGTGAATAGTGGAAATATGAAGGTCTCTCCAAACACCATTATATTGGGCGACATCAACTACCCAAACATGGACTGGGAGCATGACTCTAGCTCCAACACCCTAGGCCAAAGATCCCCAGAATATATGAGCTCAAATGCTATGGAACAACTTGTTACCACTCCCACAAGAAGGTGAAACATACTGGACCTGATCATCACCAACATGGGGACTCTATGCTCCAGACCAGAAGTGTATCCCTCACTGGTAAGATCGGACCATAAACTAATCTCACTGGATATTCACATCCCAACCCCACCCCCTGCCCAGAACACCACAGTGAACAACTTCTCTAAAGCAAATTCACACTCCTCAAAACTGAGGTGGAAACCTTCAAAGCCCCCGGGCCTGTGGAAACTACAGACCAGACCGCAGATTCCTCTATAAACGCATTCTATGGACACCTTCAGGAATGCATGGGTCATGTGATCCTGAATAAAACCAAGACCCAATCATCCAAAGGCAGACGTCCTGTCTGGTGGACCCCAGCCATGAACAAACTACACAATAGCAGGAGGAAGCTACTAAATGATACAGCAAAATCCAAAAAAGGGAAGGCATCACTGATCAGTATTAGCAAATAACTACAGGCACTCATAAGAATGTCTAAGGCCAGCTTCGAGAGAAATTGCACAGGACACTAAGGATAATCACAAGGCTTTCTTCAGTTATGTTAGGAACCTGGGTGGTAATTCCCAGATATGCTCAGAGGTAGTCCAAAATGTCAGTAGAAACACCAAACCCACAGACATTGCCAACATTCTAGCTGACAGGTTCAGTGCACACCGAAAGGGCAAATATGTATCCCAGCAGAGTGCTGCCCCCCTGACATCTCAGATGCTCAGGTAAGAGCCGCCCTCTCCAAAGCAATACACACTGCATCAATGGGACCAGACAGTGTCCCGGGCTGTGTCCTACATGACCTCCAAGACGTGCTACAACCAAACATAAAACTACTGTTCAATCCCAGCCTTACTACAGGATATGTGTCCAAAGTGTGGCGTACAGCAACAGTGGTCCCTCTACAGAAAGGTGGTGCCTCAATGGATCCTGGACACTATCCCACATAAGCCACACTAGCTTGGTCTGCAGAGCTATGGAAAGGATCATCATGGACCACATAAATATAGATATTGGGGACCTACAGACACTGGTTCATACCCAGTTTGGCTTTGTTAAGGGCAGATCCTGCCTCTCAAACCTGGTTGATTTCTTTGAAACAGTCACCAAGGCCATTGATGAGGGGAAGGTGGTCCACACAGCCTACCTGGACCTCGCAAAAGCCTTCAAAACAGTACCCCACTCGGGCATTCTAGAGAAGCTCACCAGCTTAAATATGAGCCCCTATGTCACTAGATGGATGGCACACTGGCTCAAGGACAGAACCCACATGGTTAGAACTGCTGGTGCCATGCCAGACTCCTAAACCAGTTACAAGTGGTGTCCCACAAGGCTCAGTCCTGGGACCTCTCTTGTTTGGTATATATTTATCGGAGGTACAGGCCAACACGGAAGGACTGTGGCTGACCAAATATGCAGATGACTGCAAACTGGCTGCCATAATCGACTCTCCAGCCGACACAATCATCTTCCAAAGGGGCCTCATAGAAACAGACAACTTGTGCCAGAGCCATGGCCTCCAGCTGAATGCAAAAATGTGTATAGTCATCCCCTTTGGCAAAAACAAAGTGCCCACAAAGTACCACATAGGTGGTACTCCATTATGTACAGAAGAAGTAATTAGGGACCTGGGGACCCAAGTTGATAGCAATCTCTCATTTGACAACCACGTGGCCAAAGTGGTTAGAAAGGCATTGTATATAGCCCACCCCATCATGAAGGGATTCACATCTACATCAGGGGAGGACATCATGACTCTTTACTCATCCCTCATCAGGCCCATAATTGAGTACAATCCCCCTGTTGGGATGTACCTTACCAGACACCTGCAGCAATTGGAAAGATCCCACAAGTACCTCACCAAGAGGATGAAAGGGCTCAAACAGATGCCATATGCTGACCGGTTAAAGAAACCCCAGCTCTACTCAGTGGCATACCGCCTGTTCAGAGGCGATCTGTGCCTAATGTATAACGCCATGTCAAACCCGGAATTAATAGGCATGCTGCACCTGAGAATATCCATATCCCATCAGGCTACACGCTTGAGAGACCTGAACCTCAGCACTGAAATAAATAGGACATGCTGGAGGGACAGATTCATAACCCAGAGGCTCACTTCACTCTGGAATAAAATCCCAGTCCAGGTTAGGCAGAGTCCCTCATTGACTCTTTTCAAGAGGAATCTTGATGAGTGGATGGGACATTGTCGGTTTACCCCGGGAATCACTTCTGTGTCACTGTTAGACAGAGGCACAGTATACTAACCTTGGAAAAGGGCATGGCAAGATATATTTACAATGGATGGCGACAGCCAAACACATTCTGGCTAGGTTCTTAAATGCCCTAGGGCAGATAGCCTAGTATGAAGCTATGAACCTATGAACCTATGTACCTTGTTCCCCATTGGCCCTATGTGCTGTTAATCACCATGGCAATCACAATACTATGGTAGCATATGCAAAGGTCAGTTGTCAGTCACCTCTATGGTACAGTTGTGGAATATGTGGGTCATGTGGCAATGTCACAGCTGCCACATGTACACAGTCAACCCTCTCCCCTACACATGGACGTACAACACATGTATGAGATAGAACCACATAGCCAAATTGGGGACTAAGCACTCTGAATCCAGTACTGGCATAACCTGTCAGGTGGCATGCAATACTACAGTGACTACAATACCAGTGTGATGTAGACCTACACTGACAGCAATACAAGCACGTGTACACACTGGGCCATTTGTGGAGCCTTAGAATAGCATCCTGCCTGAGCGGCACACACTTATGCAGCTGGCACACAGGCATACGTTATGCCTGAACACATCACACATAACACATAGCACACAAATCCTGTGTGCCAAACAGTCACAGCCTGTACAGCTAGACAACACACCTGCCACAGTTGTGTTAGCTACCTTTATTGTCCGGTACAGTGTGGTCACGCTCACCAGGCTGGACAAGGTGAAGGTCACAGTGATATGCCCGTGGGGCACTATGGTCCACCACATAACACAAGCATACAGGTCAGTCAGAGGCATGGACACATATGACTCAGTCATTGTCCATGCCACATACCTTTTCCTGCTGTACTTGTAGGGTGCTGACATCATCAGTGTTTAGAAAGGGGAATGTGCATCCTGTATTGTGTTTTCCCAGTTGCCAAAAGGGACTTTTCCCTCACACACACACACCAACCCCACTCACACACTGAGCATTTGCAGGATTCAAACCCCTACCTAACTATGTTATGACACTCAAGACGGACACATTAGCGGAGCGCGCTATTCACATTACTGGGAGGTTTCCCTTCTCCTGCTGTACTTATACGGTGTTGACATCATCAGTGTTTAGAAAGGGGAATGTGCATCCTGTAGTCTGTTCCCCTAGTTGCCAAAATGGACATTTCCCTCACACACACTAACCCTCACACACACTAACCACCCTCATCCAAACACACACACTTGCAGGATTCAATCCCCTACCTAACTATGTTATGACACTCAAGATGGACACATTAGCAGAGCGCACTATTTGCATTAGTGGGAGGTTTCTCTTCTCCTGCTGTACTTATAGGGTGCTGACATCATCAGTGTTTAGAAAGGGGAAAGTGCATCCTGTAGTCTGTTCTCCTAGTTGCCAAAAGGGACCTTTCCCTCACACACACTAACCCCCCCTCATCCAAACACACACACTTACCATTTGCAGGATTCAAACCCCTACTTGACTATGTTATGACACTTGAGACGGTCGCATTAGCGAAGCACACTATTTGCATTACTAGGAGGTTTCCCTTCTCCTGCTGTACTTATAGGGTGCTGACATCACCAGTGTTTAGAAAGGGGAATGTGCATCCTGTATTGTGTTTTCCCAGTTGCCAGAAGGGACATTTCCCTCACACAGACTTGCACACACACCAACCTCACTCACACACACCCACTGAGCATTTGCAGGATTCAAACCTCTACCTAACTATGTTATGACACTTGAAACAGACGCATTAGCGAAGCGCGCTATTCACATTACTGGGAGGTTTTCCTTCTCCTGCTGTACTTATAGGGTGCTGACATCATCAGTGTTTAGAAAGGGGAATGTGCATCCTGTAGTGTGTTTTCCCAGTTGCCAAAAGGGACATTTCTTTCACATAGACTTGCGCACACACACCAACCCCACTCACACAGTTGCAGGATTCAAACCCCTACCTGACTATGTTATGACACTCGAGACAGACACATTAGCAAAGCGCGCTATTTGCATTACTGGGAGGCTTTTCTTCTCCTGCTGTACTTATAGGGTGCTGACATCATCAGTGTTTAGAAAGGGGAATGTGCATCCTGTATTGTGTTTTCCCAGTTGCCAAAAGGGACATTTCCCTCACTCAGACTTGCGCACACACCAACCCCACTCACACTGAGCATTTGCAGAATTCAAACCCCTACCTAACTATGTTATGACACTTGAGACGGATGCATTAGCAGAGCGCACTATTCGCATTACTGGGAGGTTTTCCTTCTCCTGCTGTACTTATAGGGTGCTGACATCATCAGTGTTTAGAAAGGGGAATGTGCATCCTGTGTTTTCCCAGTTGCCAAAAGGGACATTTCCTTCACACAGACTTGCACACACACCAACCCCACTCACACACACACTTGCCATTTGCAGGATTCAAACTCCTACCTAACTGTGTTATGACACTTGAGACGGATGCATTAGTAGAGCGCGCTATTCGCATTACTGGGAGGTTTCCTTTCTCCTGCTGTTCTTATAGGGTGCTGACATCATCAGTGTTTAGAAAGGGGAATGTGCATCCTGTAGTGTGTTTTTCCAGTTGCCAAAAGGGACATTTCCTTCACACAGACTTGCACACACACCAAACCCACTCACACTTGCCATTTGCAGGATTCAAACCCCTACCTGACTATGTTATGACACTCAAGACAGATGCATTAGCAGAGCACGCTATTCGCATTACTGGGAGGTTTCCCTTCTCCTGCTGTACTTATAGCGTGCTGACATCATCATTGTTTAGAAAGGGGAATGTGCATCCTGTAGTGTGTTTTCCCAGTTGCCAAAAGGGACATTTCCTTCACACAGACTTGCACACACACCAACCCCACTCATACACACCCACACACACACTGAGCATTTGCAGGATTCAAACCCCTACCTAACTATGTTATGACACTTGAGACGGACACATTAGTGGAGCGCGCTATTCGCATTACTGGGAGGTTTCCCTTCTCCTGCTTTACTTATAGGGTGCTGACATCATCAGTGTTTAGAAAGGGGAATGTGCATCCTGTGGGGAGGCAGACGCCAAGCACACTCTGGCTAAGCTGTCATTCCCTAGGGCAAACAGCCTAGTGTTGACCTCTACACCCATATGTTTAATTGTCAAATGCACATTATTTGTTGCTGATAGACTGTTTGCAGGTCTTTATTGCCATAGCATTCCCTGTTTGTATGAACAACTTGTGTATCTGTGGAAGATGTTTGCATATGGGAGGGATCCACTATATCACGTATGTCTCTGTAGTCATTTAACTGTGTGCACTGGGCAGATTGCTGTAATGTGGTTGGTTCCTGGAATAACACGCATAAATACCAGATATGTGTGGCCAACTGCTAAACTGAGATTTGGCCTAAGTGTGTGAGCATGCCCAGTTCAGCCTTCCCATGGCATGTTGTCTGACATATGTCTCATTTATCAAAGTGTGTGAGCATGCCCAGTGTGAGCTTTCCATATCTTGAACTCTGCAGCCCACCACATTTGTGGATGAGTGTGAACTTCAACAAATATCTCCCGTTTATGGTTGTGTGTTGTGTGTCATGTTGCGTAGTTACTGTCCAACTGCTTTGTGTGTGAACACAACAGGGATTATACTGTGCCTGCAGGGTTTGCATGGGATACTTTGCATACAGTTGTCAACATCCTTTCACACTGACCTAACACTGTAGTACTGTATAGTGTACTGGTTCAGTACTTTGACTGTGGTGGACAGTATCCTGGGCTTTAGTCCTATCACTGCTTTACATTTCCATAGTGAGCACAACAGCCTGGTTAGTGGCCAGTTGTGCACATCTGACCATGTTGCATTATGTTCAGATATGAACTACTTAAACCAGGCTTGTCCAACATTGGTAGTGTATTCCACAACATAGGTGTACATTTGCAAACACTAGCAATGTGCCCTAGGCCATTTCTAATGCTAGTCGGAGAGTGTGTTTGTCCTTCGACACACATTGTACGTGGAGTTTGCCATGACATATGTCATGGTCAGTATACTGTGCCTCTTTCTACCTGTGACATAACAGTGATACCCAGGGTAAAGCTACCATCTCCCATCCACTCATCAAGATTCCTCTTGAGGAGAATCGATGAGTGACTCTATGGATAGCCTGTACTGGGAGTTTACTCATGGGTGGGGGTGGCTTCTGTGTTATGGATCATGCAGTACAGCTTGTCCTATGTAAGTCAGTGCTGGGGTTCAGGTCTCTCATGTGCATAGCTCACTGCCATTCAGATTGTACAAGGTGCAGCATGTTTATTGATACCAGCTTGGACATGGCTTTATACATCAGGCACAGCTTGCCTCTGGGTGGGCAGTGTGGCAGTGTGTGTAGCTGCAGTTTGTTTAATCAGGCAACACATGGCATTTGTGCAAGCTCTTTGATACTCCTGGTGAGGTACTGTTGGGGACTTTACAGTTGATGGAGGTGTCTGCTGAGGTACATCCCACAGGGGCTATTGTAGTCAATTGTAATGCTGATGAAGGATGACTGCAGAGCCACAATGACCTCCCCTTATCTAGATCTGACAACCTACATGATTAGGTGGGTATATGGTATGTTTCTGTGAACACTACAGCCACATGTTTGTCCAATGCAGGATATCTATCACCTTGTGTCCCCAGGTCTCTCATTACATGTTAAGTACGTAATGGGTTAACACCTATGTGGTAATTGGTGGGCACTTACTGTATATCCACGGGGGTTGACTATACACTTTTCTGCAATTAGCTTGCTGACATGGCTATGGCACCAGTTGTCTGTTTCTATGTGGCCCTTTTGTGGGATGCTTGTGTCAGCTGGAAGGTCATATATGGTGAGCAGTTTGTAGTCCTCTGCAAACATGTTCAGACACAGTCCTTCCATGTTGGCCTGTATCTATGGGACATATATACCAAACGAGGGAGATCCCAGGACCAAGCCTTGTGGGATGCCAGTTATATATGGTTTGTAGTCTGGCATGGCTGCAGCATGTCTGACCATGTCTGTTCTGTCCTTTGTCTGGTTTGCAACCCCTCTACTGACATAGGGGTTTATATTTAAGCTGGTGAGCATATCTATAATGAACACGTAGGGTATTGTATAGAAGCCTTTGCAAGGTCCAGCTACGCTGTGTGGACCACATTGCCCTCATTAATGACCTTAATGACTGTTTCAAATGAGTCAAACATGTTTAGGGGCAGGATCTGCACTTAAGAAAGCCACACTGGGTAGGGTCCGGTGTCAGTAGGTCCCCAATATCTTTATGTTTGCGGTACATGCTGATCCTTTCCATAGCTGTGCAGACTGAGCTTCTCAGGATTCTGGGGTGGTAGTTTTCAGTATCCATTCAGGCAACACCTTTGTTGAGAAGGACCACTGTTGTTGTACACTGCTCTTTGGGTACATATCCTGTGGTAAGGCTGACATTGAGCAGTAGTGTGATTTGGCATTCCATTCGTCTTGGAGTCCATGTTGGACTCAGCCCAGGACACCATCTCATACCATTGCTGCTGTGTGTTTTGCTTTGTAGATGCTGGCTGTTACCTCAGCATCTGCAATGTCAGGGGGCCAGCAGTCTGCTGGGATAGATATTTTGCATTCTGGGGGGGGGGGGTTTGCACTGCACCTGTCAGGATGTATGTTGGCAATATGTGTGTGTGTTTGGTATGTTGTTTGTGATATTTGTGTGATTCAGAGCATATCTGTGAATTCCCAACACAGTTCCTACCATCAGTTGTGGAAGCTTTGGGATTATCCTTAGTATCCTGTACAATTTATATCTTCATAGGTTCATAGGTTCTTACTAGGCTATCCACCCTAGGGCATTTGTTAGCCTAGCCAGAGTGTGTGTGGCTTTCGCCACCCCTTGCTATGTGAATATTATGGTCATTTATGATTTGCTTTGCTGTGCCTCTGTCTGGACGTGACACAGTGAAGACCCCCAGTGTAACTCTACGATCATCCATCCACTTGGCAAGATTCCTGTTGAAGAGTGTCAGTGAGGGGCTCTGCCTAACATGGAGTGGGATTCTGTTCCAGGGTGTGGGGAGCCTCTAGGTTATGTATCTGTCCCTCCAGCACATCCTATTTCATTATGTGTTGATGTTGACATCTCTCACTCTCACAGCTCCGATGGCTTTGAGTTTTCTGGGGTGGAGCATGTCCATTACTCCTGTGTTGGACATGGCCTTGTACAACAGACATGCAATGCCTCTGTGTAGGCAGTATGTGACTGCATTCAGCTGGGGTGTCTACAGCCAGGCAGCATATGACATATATTTGAGACCCTTTATCTTCTACCTTTGAGGTCTTTCTAACTGCTGCAGGTGTCAGGTAAGGTACATCCCATATGAGGCATTGTACTAGGTTATGGGTGTGATAAGAGAACAGTATAGGGGCACAATGACCTCTGTTGATGTAGATGTGAATCCTTTCATGATACGGTGTCCAGTGTAGACAGTCTTCCTAGCCACATTGGCAATGTAAGTGTCACATAACAGGTTACTGTCCACTTGTGTCCCTAGGTCCCTGATTACTCCTTCCATACATAATGGTTTATCACCTATGTGGTAATTTGTGAGTACCTTGTTTGGTATTTGGTGGGACATTCATACTGTCCAGTGTCTTCAGGACGGCTGGGTGGGGTTCCTGTGTGTGAGGGTGTGGTCTGTAGCATGCTACAGACTGTACAGCAGTCTTGCCTACGGTTAGTTGCACATGGGTGGACTCCAATGCCTTGTGCATTGTCAGTTACCTGGACGTATGGGTGTCTGTACTGAATATGGATACTCACCCTCCTTTTATGTTTTGTTCCAGGTTTTGGGGCCATGACGCATGATATGTGGTATAACCTGGTAGTGCTGGTGTGCTGTCAGGAGGCTTGCAGCAGGTTTCTGTCACTGCACAGACATCCATGTTCTCCATACTGGGGATGGCCTCGGGAGCATGCATATTGGGGTCTACACATCTGGCAATGGTCAGCATTACCCTTATGTTTCTTTCCACTAATGTTTTGTAGGGTGGTGGGTTAGTCTTTTCAGCCTTGCCTAAGAAAGGCTCTATGGAGGTGGCAAAAGCCTTATCCAATATCCAGACACCCAGGGGTAACAGGTGCAAGCCATCCCTGGAACAGCTGCGTGGCTTGTCAAGCATGACATCCCAAGCAGACAGACATTGGATCCCCTTGGAATGACACCAGTAATTGTGCCACTTGTTATAACTGATCATTCCGTGTTTGTACTATGGCATCATTCTTGGTGAGGGTAGGATGCTGCAAACGGTCAGTGTCATACCGGCCTGGACTACATAATCAGAGAGCTCATCTATGTCTCTTTTCATGTAGTCCGGGGAGGTTCATCTCAGGTCATTCACACCAGCATGGACTATGACTGCATCATATTTCTACTTGCTTTGGGGTGACCTGCATACTTGTGTTATGTGGCGTATTGTGGTAGCCTACAGGCAGCTTACTGTACCCTTTCCCTTGTTCAGTCTGGTGTGCGGGACAGCAGTGTGTCTTGCTATGGAGTCACCTATTACAACTGTATCAGGCATGTTGTTTCTCCTTCTGGCCTGTGACTGTTTGGCACACCAGCTTTGTGTACTATGTGTTGCATGTGCTATGTTTGGAGGTTGTTTGATTGGGTGTCTGCTTTGGAGGCCTCTGTTGGTGTGGTGTGTTTGTGATTTGGGCCTCCGGGAATGTTTTTCTGTGTTTATGTCTTTGGTTTGCAGTTGTGATAGGTCTATGTGGGACTGGGTTTGTGGTGTGTATGGTTACCTTCTCCTCCTGACTAGTTTTGGGAGTACTGAGTTGAGGGAGCTCAGCCTCCAGTTTGGATAGATGGTTGCATCTCTCACATATATTTGTATTTCTTGGGGGGAGTTGGGGGTTGTCTGTGTACTTGGGGCAGGTGTGACATTGCCTCAAGATTCACAGATTCAACTTGTGGCTGGCCTTAGTGGATTGTATGTGTGGACATATTTTATTGCCATACTACTGATCAGTGATTACTTCATTTTTTATGTTTGCTCTATCATGTATTAGCTTCCTCATTCTCTTGCATGGTTTGGTTATGGCTGGTGTCCACCATGCCAGATGCCTGAGTGTATGGCATTGTGTCTTGTTTTAATTTAGGATTGCATAATCCAAGCATTCTTGGCAGTGTTCATGGAATGGCTGTATTACAGGTTCTGAGGTGTGGCCCATATTTTGCACCTGCACAGGACCTTTAATGGATTCCACATCAGTTTGGAGGAGTGCAAATATTGCTTTACACATGTTTTTCACTGTGGTTTTCTGGCCAGGGACTGTGGTCAGGATTTGTATATCCAGTGTGATTACTCTATGGTCTGGTTTTACCAGTGAGCAATACACTTCTCGTCTTGCCATCCAGTACCCATGTTGCTGATTATCACATCCAGTATGCTTACCCCTCTTGTGGGAGTGGTACGTTGTTCCTGGGCATTTTGGTTTATGGATTCTGTGAACTTTTGTCCTACAGTGTTGGGGCTAGTATAATGCTCCCAGTCTATGTCTGGGTATTTTCAGTCACCCAATATAATGTGGTTTGGAGGACTTGATATATTCATGTATTCCAGCATAGGCCAGGTGCAGTTCCTGGTGTTGGGACGGTAGTCTGTAACAGGCTATAAACTGGGGGGCAGTTTTAGCTACTGTTACTTGACCATGGCTAGTACATGCTGCTTCTTGTTGTGGGACCAACATGGGTGTGTGGTTATCCTTGACAATTATTGCTAGTCACCCTCCTTTTGTAGCTTGTTCCATGTTTTGAGGCTGTACAGCACAGTATGAGGTGTAACCTGGTAGTGTTAGGGTGCTGTTGTGAGCCTTGACCCAGTTTTCTGTTACAGCACAGATATCAACATTCTCCATACTGGGTGAGTTTAGACTGCATGCATCTTGCTGTTTTGACTTCTGGCATTGGGTAGCATTACATCTAGGTTCTTATCCCTTCTGATACCTATAGAGGTAGGTTTGTGTTTTGAGCCTTACCTATTAAGGGCACGCTGTGGGTAACAACAGCCTTTGCCAGTATCCATATGGCCTGCACTGATAGGTGCACGCCAGTCCTAGCAGGTGGAGCATCATGCCATGCTCAGCATGTCATCCAGGCTGGCACACATTGGATCCCCTTTGACTAACTGCGATACTTCAGCCAATTATTGCACTTGATCATCTCATTGTCATATTGTGGCATGATGCTTGGTGAGGGTAGGATGTTAGTCAGGGTCCTCAGATGTGCATATAGTACATGGTGTTACATTACTTAACACATGGCATTCATGCCTCAGGTGGTGCTGCAGGGCTGCCTCTGTTGGATGCACATATTACACTCCCTGTACATGTTTGTGAGCAGGTCATGTCATTTTAGGCATCCCTGTTATTATTTGAGTGAGTCAGAGGGGGTATCATTCCCAGGGTTCCTACTGAGCCAGTGTATGTGCTATGCGTTGCCTCTTTGCCAAGGCCAGGGCATACTGGGCACGCCTCCTTCTGCCTACTGGGGCAGGCTCAGGTTGTTCCTCTTCCGAGTCATGCCTGTGATGGCCTTGGCAATGGTGGGGGGCTGTTTGGCCCAGCCCTATGCTGGTCCTGCTGCAGCTGTTTTCACAAGATCATATTATGTAGCATAGCACATACCATGACAATTTGGGTACATGTAGTTGGTGTGTACTGCAAGGCTCCATCAGATGTGTCCAGACACCGGAACTGTGACTTGAGCAGCCCAAACACACGCTCTATTACATTACGTGTTTGTGCGTGTGCCTCATTATGGCATTCCTGTTCAGATGTGTGTGCGTTTCTGATGGGTGTCATCAGCCACGGCTCCAGTGCATAACCTGCATCCCCCACTAGGTGTCCGTGTGGGATGTCCCCTTTGGCAAATGTCTGGTACAGCTGCGTCAAATGACAGATGTCGGAATCATGGTAGCTCCCAGGGCAGCCAGCACACACATTCATTATTATGCCCTGGGCATCACACATGACCTGGCAGTTGATGGAGGGGAAGCCCTTGCGGTTAATGTAGGCCCTACCCCGCTCACCGGCTGGTGCTTTGATGCGTATGTGCGTGCAGTCTATTGCACCCACTACTTCAGGGTATTCTGCTATTTGCTGGAAGAGACGCATATTGCTGGCCAATACCTCATGGGCATTGGGGAAATATACATAATCACCGACATGTGCTGACATGGCATCCAGGAACTGGTGCAGTACCCTGGAGGCTGATGCCTGTGATATCCCTATCATATCACCAGTTTGGTATCTGGAAGGTACCTGTTGCTAGTATTCTTAGGCCAACACATACCTTGGTTTCCACTGGGATGGGTTCCCCTCTGTTGGTTTTGTGTGTGAGGAGTGGCCTGCACAGCTCCACTATTTGCTGCAGGAGGTCTCTGTCCACTCTATAGTGCTGTACTATCTCCAGCTCATGTAACCTGTGGTAGGTGACCCTGGGCCTGTACACTCTTCTCCGTCTCCTCACTGTGGGTTGTCTGGCACCATCTGCATTGTCACCACCCTCAGCAAGTCGCCTATGTCTCATTATGACAGCTATGGCAGCCCCTAACATTTCTGCTCTGAGTTCAGCTTTTTCAGTTTTCACTTCTAATAGCTTACTCCTGTCTTGCAGTGTCTCTTGAGAGAAACATCTTGCACTGCTGTTTGCAGATTTTTAAGTGTTGGGCTGAGCTACTATTCTGCCTGTGTAATTGCCTGCTTCTAATTGTTTTCACCTGCTAGCTCCAGCAGTATTCCCTGCTAGCTTCCTACTAATTCTGTTGCTTCCTTTTTCCGTTCTGTTTCCTCAGGGGGGAGCAGCGTGTATACCAGCAGAAACACGCTCACAGTGGCTTACACGTGCGCACACATGCTTACATGGTTCAGAATCTGCTTATTTGGGTTAAAACGCACGTACACCCGCGCAAACAGTGTTAAACATCTCCCAACACGCTCCCACATGCTCAGTCTGCCTTATACGCACGCACACTGTCTTACTCGCGTTTCATGGCGTGCACACGTGCGCATGCACGCCCAGCAAGAAACTTTGGTGTAGGCAACAGTGTACACCTTCCATTTCTTGACTTTCCCATGCTTATGTTGTGGCACTCCTCTTTCCATGATATGTGTCTGACATCTGTCATGTAACTTTCACCTCCAATAAACTGCATTTATTTCTGCCATTCCCCCTGTGATGTCACCTATCTCCTAATCTGTTCCTCCCCCTTCTGTAACTCTTACACTACTCAGAATGTGCTCATTTGCTATGTGACAGTGGAATTCAGTATCCTAACACTCATTTGCATCAGGTTGCCTACTAATGCTTAGTTACATCTCTTAGACTCAACTTCCCCCCTTAGCAACCACTAAACGGTGGCCATGTTATTTTTGGTCTGCTGGTCCCTGCATTGTAAATCCATGTATTGCATAAAACCCACATTTGTGGGTTTATAACCTTCATTTTTATGTTTTATACAGCGCAGCCCGTTTGCGCGGGGCTGCGCTGGGTTTAAACATCGCCGAAAAAAAAATTATATTTTTATTACTTTTGCATCAGGCTACCTTGCCAATGGCCACATATTTGGCCATTGGCATGCTGCCTAACACATATGCACCCTTTATTTGGAGCTGACATGGCTCCGCTGTGAATTTTGCAGAAACGTACTCAGTTGTCAACTGAGTACATTTCTGCAGCTAAAACAGCTCTTACACGGGCTGTTTTGGGCTTCCTGGATCGCTAATCAACCTCATTTGCATGCTATTTGGCTACAAGTGAGGTGATTAGCTTATCCACGCCCACTCCGTGTAAGAGACGTTTTAGCTGGTCTCTTACACGGACTTTGGGCTGTTCCTGGATCGCGAAGGCTGCATGGAGTCTTACACTACTCTTAGACTCCGTGCAAGCCTTCGTGAATCCTGCCCAATATTTATTTTTATATTTTTTATATTTTAGAAAGTCTCTTACTACAAACAGCATACCTAATAATCCAGACATGATCGAGTGAAGTTTGAAATTTTATGTACTGAGGAAAGACAGTATTACCCTGGGCAATACAAAAGCTGACAGTTAAAGAATGTCAACCCTTTCAGCATATTCACTAAAGGGGCCCTTCTACAAAAGTGGGTGCAAACAATGACACTAAGAACTATTTTTTTAACTTTTTATTTGTATTTAACCTTTTACCGCCAAAAACTCTTGTGAGGTAATGTATATTGTAGAATCATTCATAACTGCATGGCACTCAGGCTGTGTTGATGGAATTTATTTATTTTATTTTACATTTGTTGATCGGGCTAGTCTAACTGGATATATGTCCATTTTCAGTAGAGGCCCGGGGAGAAAAGCTCCAAGCATAGGCAGTGACATATCATATAATTACATGCAAATAGCAAACAGAAATTGTTGTGTCTTTCGGCTTTTCCCGGTTAGGGGTCGCCACAGCGGAACTCCGGTCCGCTAATAATTGGCAGTAAATTTTTACGTGCTGAGTTGCCGGCCCTGACGCACAACCTTCAACGAAGGTATGCCCATTCACGCATGTCTCCACACAGAAGACGTTCTAGCTGAGAATCGAACAGGACAACGTCTTACTATGAGGCGACAATGCTACCGCAGCACCAAAAAGTTAAAAATATATATATATTTTTTACAGATGTACAGACATTTTTTTACAGATGTACAGACATTATAATTTATATCTAGTACAGTGGAGGATAGCATATTTAGAATAAGAAAATTCTATTAAAGTACTAGGAAGGAAATCTAGTTAAATACTAGTTAGAGGCAAGGTTACTGGTTATCCCAGGTAAACGTAAAAGAACAACAGAGCAGAAAAGTCTAGGGAGAGTTAGATGGGGATTTAGATATTAGTCAGGGTTAGAGCAGGGACATAGCCAGTGTGTAGTAAGGTATTCTTTAAGGTATTTTTTTGAAAAGCAGTGTGGAAGAAAGAGATGTGAGTTCCTTTGGAAGCAGGTTCCAGATTTTTCCCACTGTGTTAGTGAATAGTGACTCCCCTACCTGGTTGTTTGATTTAATAGTGGAAACTAGAAACTTATTAGCTGAGCGTAGTGTTGGCAGATGTTTATATGGGTAATCAGATTAGTGAGAATTGGGGTATTCTTGGGGTGGTAAAGGATATTTTGGGTGATGGTGTACTGTTGATAAAGTAGGTGGTTCCGCAGTTCTAACCATCTTAGTTGTTTGAGGTTGAGACAGTGGTGGGTTCTGAAAGGGGTACCAGTGGCAAATCTGGCAATGTTGTTATAGCTGGTTGCAAGTTTGCTAAGGTTGCTTTTAGATAGATTGGTATCAATGGCAGAAGCGTAGAAGAGGGTAGAGATAAGGTGGGTCTGGGTTATAGTAGTTCTAGCTTCTGGTGTAAGGAAGGGTTTGATTCTATAAAGGGAACCAAGTTTTCTGTTGACAGATTTTATAGTAGTATTAATATGATCATCATAGCTAAGGTTGTGGTCTATTGTAATTCCTAGGAGTCGGGTTGTAGTGTCTGGAGTTATGATAGTTCCATTGTTGATGGAGTTGGCAGTCTCACTGCATATGCTAGGCAGAAATTACAGTGCTAGAACGTGCCAGCCACTAATATACCTATCCAGTGACAGCCATATAAGTATTTTTTTTTTTTAGAACTAAATTCCCTCCTAAGCTGTATCCCGTCATATGGTGCTTACATGTCACACCTAACCTGTACTGGCTGCCTGCCCTGGTAGTATCCATCACTGATGCCTCTTTAGAGAATAACTTTAATTGTAGTCATCGACAATGGCTGGCTGTTTGCCACTTGCCTGCATTTTAATGGAAGAGCTGGTACTGGGTCTTCAGTGCTCAGCACATCTGCTTGTCTTAATGCATTACTGCATTATCTAAAACAAATGGCATCTTCTTCCTACTACAAGAATACTTCTGTGTTGCCTACCAACTTTTGCTTCCACCTTATAGGAAATGAGCATCCCACTCTATGGTTTTGGAATTATGCATACTGCACATTGGTTGGCAATTGGTTGTGTACTTTATCATGTGTATTTAGTAACTGCAAACATTGTTTCAAAATATTAACTGTTCTGCTAATGCTTTCAACCTCTGGTGTGGCACCTTACCCTGAGTATAAATTGCTTAGGAATCTAGTCCAGAATGCTGGAATTAAAATGTCAAGAGCCTTCTGAACAAAGCCCTCACATTCTGTTATTATACCACATTGCTTGTAACATAAGCCAGAGCTACCCTCCACAATCTAATAAAAACAAAGCATAAGATCATGAATAAATGTCATTTGGCACACTGAACATTTCAAACTGTAAAGCTATCTTCTGATTATATGTATACATGTAAGTATGCACTCTTTTTTTAACTGTTTTACTGGGTATAGCTACATATGCTCATGTATTTTAACCACCATTTATTTGTATAACTGTAAACTGGGACTTGGTTTTCACTAATCATTTCAAAAGATTACATCATCTGGAAAAGGTACTTGACTGAACCTAAATATTAACAGCTGGGGATGGGCTGCTGTTGTGGTAAAAACGAGTGTGGAATGTTTGAGCTTGATTTTCTAGCAATTCAACTGTGGAGACAAAGTAAGGAAATATACCCCTATTAGAACAAATAAGGTAGAGTAACTACTGCTGATACAAAAAAAAGGTGAAACTGTTAGGAAACAGTGTCAACAATTACTTAAATAGTAAAAAGGAACAATAAGAAACATGACACAGCATTACTTCACCAACAATTAGATTGGATGTCAGCTTCTTAGAAGCAAATTGGTATACGGTTTTGTGGTTTTAGCTTGATGTGACCACATATCTTGTTCTTGGTTCATCAGCTTGCATTTCTTGTTACATCAGCATAAAATATACCACAAAAATGACAGTTTGTTGTTCACCATGCCCTAATTTCACTTCTTTTCTATGATATTGTGTAGTAGACACCTCTTGAGGCAGGTGGAACAGAGATAATACCAATCTCATCCTACTAATCATGCAGCCAGACACTTTATTTCCATGGAAACAAAATTACACTGATTAGGAAGATAGCTGTATTATCTTCTAAACTGTGCATATAATACTGATATATTGCATGCAGGAACATTAAGCAGTAATGAAGTTTCTTTGTACTCCATACATACTTTAATGAGGTTGTAAGAATTATATGTCACTTTTACTTTAAATATTTTTTTTATGTTTATTACTTTAAAGAATTATGATAAGACTCGCTAGTTAAGAAAAAAGAAAAAAATTAAGTTTTGGGATGTCTACTCACCCACAGTGCTTCCCATACCAGATTTTCTGCTCTCTTCAACCATCCACTGGCCTGTACATTCCAAAGCTTGACTAGGGTGGGAATGTTGAGGCACTGTTCCCCAGACAAGGAGTACCTTTTCCTCTTTATGCCCCCCAAACCACCCCACTGCATGGGACAAGGTGACATAACAAACCACACACATATCACCACACTCTATCCTTTCCTAATGCATGTCTGGTATCAATGAGCTTGCATTTTGGGTCCTGATTCATTAACCAACTCCAGAGCTAAGGTAATGAAAAAGTAACCGAGACCCACCATGAAAGAAAAGTGAGCAAGACAGATTGTTTCATGTTCTATTTTTCCTCCCCATTCCTGAATGAATCTGGCATTATTCCAGGTTCATTTCCAAACCTGGATTTGGTGTGATTGGATGTCCTGTATCTTGTGCCACACACCTGCTATGAAAAGGCTTATTCTACGGTTCTGCTTTGAAACTGAGCATAAAGATTTACAATCATTCATGGTGATGGTCTTGAGAATACAGTAAGCATCTCAGTGTTTCATCCTGGAGAAACATAAGTGATTCTTTCCTACTCTAATCAGTTTATTTTAAGTTCTTTCTCTTTCTTTCATATACACACACACACACACACACACACACACACACACACACACACACACACACACACACACACACACGTGCACATGTGCACACATTAAAAAAATACCCTTTTCATTGCCCCTACACTGCATTAAAAGTAAAAAGTTAGATAAGACCAGTTGTAAGTATTCTATCATAAAGCATGAATGCCCAGCAATTAAGTAGCTTTTGGGACCCCTGGGTATCACTTGCCGGGCAGAGTGTTCACTCTTATTAAAGATCAAGCTTCTCTCCAATGGCTTCACTAACAGAAGGAGAGCAATGTTAGACTGTATCTGTGGGCCATGGCTTTGCAAGCACTCTGATTAAAAATTCAGTACTAGCACCAGTACACATCATCACAATGAGATGGCACTACAGAGAGGTGTCTGTCAGGTAATGCCATTTCCACTACTACTGGGGTTTGGAATAACAGTTAAAGTGTTTACTTCACAGTAACAAGGTACAGGATTTGATTCTCATCTTTAAGACATGGGCTAGGCTTAAAATGGCCTGCAAGGGCAGCTAGTCAAGTGCTGATCTCCATGATAACTTTAATTTGGGGGTAGGCATAACGGTTAAGGTGTTTGCCTCAAAAACACAAGATGCAGGGTTTGATTCTTGTCTTTAGGGAAATTGGCTAGATTTAAAATGGTCCACTTAGGCAGCTAGCCTTTTATTTACCCATGAACCTATGAATTACTAGACAAACTTATAAGAACTGGCAATTTATTTTACTGGTGTTAGAATTTAGGTGGGGGTATGGTAGGTAGTTGGTCCTTTAAACTCTAACCTGCTAAACAGGTAATTAGTTCAAATGGGAAAGGCAACAGCCTATCTAACAACCAGCCACACTCAATAGAGCGCAAGCTACAGAGACTGAGATACTCGCTGTATGTTCTCTAAAGCAATATGGAGAACCTAGAAGGAAAGAAAGGTACATTGTTTTTAAGAGAGGTGAATGTTGAGATAGTGAAAGGGCTGGAAACCATATTACCTAAATGGGTGCTGATGAGAACAGCTTTCATCTCTTTGATGTGAATTCTTGGCTTCAGTATATCCTGTCTGGATTATAGGTTTCCACAATAGCCAATTTGGGTAAAATGCTTCTTTTTAATTTCCATCTACATCAGCAGCAAGAGACTTTCTTCCAATGTCAGCTGCCTAAGGTAGCAGTAAGAGACTTATTTTTACCATGTAAATGTTATGCCTAAAGACTGCCCAGTAAGCTAGTAAGTCCCATTACATTGCCTGTACACTGAGTTTCATTCATAGACTACAGTAGGCATGACTGCAAATACTGTTGCTACAGTGGAGGTCAAGTACTAATGCTTTACATAGGACTTCCAGGATGGTTGCATACTGATCAACAGCTTAATTTCAGCTTTTCCAGTGTGAAAAAAGAAATGGAGAAATAAATGCCAATGATATTTTCAACTTAAGTAAAATTCAGTTACTGGCTAATAAGTACACTGCCTGGATGCCAGCAAAGAAGAAATTTAGAGAACTAAAAGAAAATCAACCAGAAAAGGTGAAGAGAAAACACTGGCTGAGAAGAATCCTGCAGCCTTTCAGCAAAAAGCAGTTTCAGCTTTGGAACAACAGTTGACTTCCATAATTTAGAGGAAAAAAATAAATCAAATGCACTCAATGTGAATAAAATAAATGAAACACTGAAAGAGTATATCAACTCAAAGAAACACAAACTCAAATAACAAAAGGCTGGAAAAAGAGAAGTTTAAACTAGCTATTCAGATGAACTGAGAAAACTGTAAAATCTGACACTGAAAGAAAGAAAAGACTGGTTGAATATGAAAGTTCTCAAGAAGAGCGGTTTCAAAAAATGGTAGAGTTAGAAGACAGAGCGCGCAGAGAAAACCTGAGATTTTCTGTTGTCAGAGGAAACTGGAAGGAACAGATTGTATTAATTTTTGAAAGAGCAAATAAGCAACTGGATTGGTATTCCACAGCAGGATTTGTTAATTGAAAGGGCACATTGAGTGTATGCTTCAAACCTGGCCATAAGAAAGCAGCCAAGACTGGCATTAGTAAAGATGCAATCATATGAACAGAAAGAATTAATCCTGACACAACTATAGTAGAAGGGGAAAAATATTAAAACTGGAGACAGCAGAGTGATTGTAGAAAATGATTATTCACTTTACACCAGGCAGAAGAGAAGCAAATTTATCCCAATAATAAGGGAATGTCAAGAAGAAGGTATAAGATTCAAGCTGTTATATCCAGCTGTCTTCAGAATATTTTTTTCCTGGAGAATCAGAGACATTTTAAGCAGAATGAGCTAAGGATGAAATAAAAAAGTTTATCCAACAAAAATTGAGCCACAAAATAGAAGGGGACTCTTCTCATTCTTTTGGCAATAACATTTATTGAGAGACATTGCAAGTGAAACATTTTCAAATGTTCCAAAGTAAAATACATGGCATAAAAAAAACAAGAGATGACAAAAAGAATCAGGAGTACTTTGGACTTGAACCAGAGTCTTTTTGGAAGATGGAGATTAAGAAGACCAACAACAATGAAATTAGTGAATACGTGGAAACTATAAAGCACTGATCACATTTGTGAACTATGGCTTTGCAAGGAAAAGATGCTGAGAAAGATTGGACTTTTATTGACTTTATTTATATCATTCGCAGAGACAGAGCAAGCAAAAGGGGTGGGGGTAGCCATAATGTACAAAGGCCACCTCATCTTCGAACAACTTGATGTTAGTATACCAGAATTCAATAATGCAGAACTCATTCTTGCCAAGTTTAAACCAAACCCAAATAAACATATTAATATCATTGGCTGCTACATCCCCCCCAGGAAATAATATTACAATCTTAGAAAACCTACTTGAATGGATCTCAAACTCCCTACCCCAAGAAAATATCCTGCTAAGTGACTTTAATATAGATTGGCTCAATTGTTCTAGCCAAAATCCACTCACCCACATTAACCCCCATGGCTTTACCCAAGTTATCACTTCCCCCACTAGAACTGACAAAAGATCCAAACACCAGTCCATACTGGACTGGATACTTTTATCCCACCCATCCCCTGCATCCCTAGCTGGATGTCTACTTGACATTCTCAGTGACCACCAACCAACATATCTACTGAGAACCAAAACTCCCAAAATAAGCCAGGTAACTCAAAGAGAAGCCAGAAAAAAATTAACCCTAATGATTTTATCTATGACCTAAGATGTTGTTACTGGACCCCCCTAAAACAGTTAACTCTAGAGGATGCAGTAATGTACTTTAATACAATCTTCCTAAAAATATTTAACCATGATGCCCCCTCCAGAACCACAAGAATAAAAGTTAAATATGTGCCCTGGCTAACTAAACCCACCATATCTATTCTCAAAGATAGGGATAAAGCATGGACTCAATTTCACAAAAATAAAACCAACTAGATAAAAATACTTACAACTACATAATAAAGCCAAGAAATGCATCAAAATAGACAAAATCAACTATTACCAAAATCTACAAGAAAGACATGCAAAAAAAACCCCCAGAAGTTCTGGGCTGCAATCAACTCTGTATCGCAACCTGGGAAAACTACAACCTCCACGCCTACAATTGGGAACGACCATGATAACATCCCCCACCCAGTTTAATACTTTACTGAGACAATCCAGGCCCTTGCAAACAACCAATTGAATACCAGTTCCCCCACCTCAACAAACATACCAACTACAAATGAATCACTAGAACCACAAACTAATAACTCTCACTTTACCTTTCAGCCAGTGTCAATCAAAACTATTCATAAACTTCTCCAGAAAATCAAACCCACCACCCTGGCTGCTGATAACCTACCCACAGAATACCTCCAAATAGCTGCAGCAGCAATAGCCTACCCTATTACAATCCTCATCAACAGGTCCATCTCCCAGGGCAAAGTACCCCATATATGGAAAACCTCCCATATCATACCACTACACAAAGGAGGTAACTCCTTTGAACTCAACAACTATCGTCCTATTGCTATTTTATCACCCTTATCAAAAATCTTAGAATGGGTCATACACACACAACTGATTGATTACCTTCTAAAAAACAATTTGCTATCCAAAAAACAACATGGCTTTAGACCCATTCATAGTACCACCACCTCACTTATAGCATTCACTAATACCTTTAACCACCACAGAAACAATGGACAACTAGTCTCTGCCATATTCTTAGATTTATCTAAAGCGTTCAATATGGTTGGCCACAACAAACTTCTCCATACACTGTCTAGCCTAAACCTCAGTTTCTCCTCCATCACATGGTTTAAGAGCTATCTATCAGGTCAGCAATAGGCAGTAAAATGGCAAAACCAAATATCCTCTCTACTACCAGTATTCCTAGGAATCCCACAAGGCTCCATCCTAGGCCCATTACTCTTGACTCTATTCACCAATCAATTAGCATCCTCCACACCAAATGCCACAATAATTCAATACTCAGATGACACCACAATCATATGTGCTGCCCCAACACTTGAGCATCTCCACTCCCAAACACAAGAATGCTTCTCACTAGCTGAAACCTGGTTCAGCAACCATCAACTTATTCTTAACCCAACAAAGACTAAATTAATCCTCTTCTCCTCTTATAGAACTTCCCCCCATCAGACAACTTTATTATCACCTCTAATAACAAAACTGCTATTACCTCAACTACCCACACCAAACTTTTAGGCATGGAAATAGACAACCACCTAAGATTCGACTTGCATATTGCCCAAACTATAAAGAAGGTTCACAAAAACTGGGGCTACTCTAACACAGCAAGCAATTTCTCTCCAAGCTATCCAAAACCACAATAGCCAGGACACGTCTACTATCCACCCTCCTCTATGCATCTCCAGTATTAACCAACCTCTGTAAAGCTGAACTACACAAACTGGAATCTTGCTACAATAAGATAGCTAAATTTGCAACATAGTCATCATACAGAACACATCACTGTGAATCTCTCAAAAAACTAAACTAGTTGGAATTCCCTTAACTACTTCAACTCAATCAGTTGTCACTAGCACACAAGTTATAGTACCACTCAGACAACATCCCAGCCCTCCAAAGTCTAATACGTCCTCACACCACAGTAAGAACCTTGAAATCAAGCACACTCAACCTCCTTGAAGTTACCAAACATAACAACGAGGCAGGAAAATCCATCTTTAGCTGCTACATTTCCAAACTCTGGAACTCCCTATCTGACCACCTAACATCAAATAACTCCACAATATAATTAAAAAAACTACTAAAAGCCCACCTTAAAAAGAACTAGCTATGCTCCTGTCTCATCCCTGGGTAAAGACTGGCATACAAACAACATCTCTATTCATTGGAACATGTCAAGTCTAGTTTCTCTCCTTATTTCCAGTCCAAAAGTGACTTTATCATATATTTGTAACTGTAGTGATAAGCTCACACCAGCAAAAATGATCTAAGAGTCTGCTAAGAACTGTATATTTTCAATCTGTATATGTCTGCAATATACTGCATGTATTAGGTGTGTTTAGACTGTAATATACTGTTTCCCTAAATGACTAAACTACCTCTGATTGTATACCTTACTACATGCCTGTTTTTACTGGCCTATATTTACCAATGTTTGTATACCTCTTTTTGTATATTAATACCACTATCCTTAATAACTTGTTCATACATGTAAATAGAGCTTTTCTCCCCAGGCCTCTGCTGAAAATGGGCACGTGTCCAGTCGGACTTTCCTGGTCAACAAATGTAAAATAAATAAATTATAAAACTTGTGGGTGGACTGTAAAGCATACACCCCATTTTATGTCATTAATGTTTAGAAGGACATTAAAATGGAAAAAAGTAACCGTAAGTACAAAACATTTTGTTCTCACTAATATTTGTACAAAACATTTCATGATATAAACTGCATGTTATATAGAGTAAAGCAATTTTGTGTAGAGTGTAGTCAGGCTTATTTTAAACATGGGGGTTTCTTCAGTGATCAGTAACTTGTATGTGATAAAAGTATTAAAGCAAACAAGTACTTTCTCAGTTTTAAGAAATATAGGCTTTACAGTATAACAAGAGAAGAAAGACTGTAGAAAAACAAGTTTAATGTTAATATGCTGTGATCTAAAGCTGTTAAGGTGGGGGTGGGTTGTAAAAGAGCACTGATTATATTATATGTAGAATTAAGATATTTTCTCTTATTTTTACAAGGGTAAGTTCCTAGGTTAACACCTTTGGCTTAAGCTATAAACAGTTTTTTTAAAATCAAGTAGACTTCAAAAAATAAGGCAAAATGATAAATGCTATGAAATATGCCAAGGTTTTTACAGATACTAGCTTTTTTTTTTCATTAGCAAGTGTTCAGGGGGAGTCAAGAGGTCTGCTACTAAGGCAGCTATACAATCTGATCTGAGTGAAATATACAACGTATTGCTGACTACTTTTAAATGGGGACAAGCTGTCTTCAAGTGCAAGCAAATAATATTTAAATTAGCACTTAAAACAGGCAAATGTACATTAAAAACATATTAATCATATTCATATTTTTCCATTTACATATTTATACATCACATATCTTTTCTTTGTAATTATAATCGGTGCAATATTACATTGCTGAATTCCTGCCTTCCTTTGAACATTACTCCTCCTTCTCTTGAACATTATTTTGCATGTATTCTTCCTTTATTTCCATATATTTCTAGGTAAATTGCCTTATTTTTTCTAAAGATTTCTGTTTGAATTATTTTAGCTCTTTTATAATACTTAGTACTTCAAGTACAGTTGGTTTAGACTTTGATTTCCATTTTCTAGCTATTGCTTTTTGGCAGCCAACAGAATTAAACTTAATAAGGACATACTATGATTAGGCAATTCAGATCATGTATCCCAGCTCAAAAAATAATATCCTTAGTCACAAACATTTTTTCACCCAAAATTTCTGACAGAGTACACTGTAAGGATTTTTTAATTCTGCCAACTTATTACACTCCCCAAAACCCATGTTCCCAGTTACCTCTTTTTTCTCCATCACACCTCCATCATTTGTTATGTACCTGAGGAAAGTTATTTGAAGTCTGGTTGGAGTATAAAAATACATATACAATAATTTCCAAGTAAAGATCATAAACTTTCTGGACTTTGTTGCATATTTGGGAGCCATACATACATCCTCCAATTATTCTCTTGTAAATTGCTTTTGCAGTTTCTCCTTCCAACCTTTTCTGACCTCCTCTGATGCGTTCTTATAGTTATCATGCAATATTTTATATGTCTTACTAATTATCTCTTTTTAACAGCAATTTTGATCTAAATTCAAATAAAAACCCTAACAGAGCAGGTCTTTCATATTAAGTTTCCCCAGTCCCTTTCTCTTTGACTATACTCAGATATGAATCCCTGGTATGGAAGACAGCCTGCAGTCCAAATGTCTTTTTGGCCTCATCCCACACTGTTACCTTTCCCTCTATACATATTTGCTCACAATACCTTGGTTCCTTTGTCAGTTTCCTCCAGTAAATTCCAACCCCCCTCTTGCCTATTTCATGTGCCCTTATTTCCAGTTATCCCTACTGGCAAAATCTTCTTTCTCCATTCTCATGTTGGCTTAGTTCTTAGAATATTTTCTGCTACTTTATGAATATATTTTCTCTTTTTTTATTTCTCCAAATCTTTTGGTTTTCTAATACAATGATGAGAATGGACAGCATTCCTAAGTCGAAGTATGATTTAAGTTCCTGAAATTAGTATTGTTTCAATCTTTTATGTCAGCCAGAAGTGCTCCTGCAGCACCCGCAGTGTGCACAATAATGACTCCTTCTTTAATTCTTATGGAGTTACATGTATTGGTAGCATATCTAAATATGATTGTAGATTCTTTTTTATAAGAACCATTGCTCCTACTATGCCTGAAAATCCTGATATTTTATGACTTTGTGTTTCTCTCTACGCAAGACACTGTAGTCACTGGGTGTAGCAATTTCAGTGATCAATGCTACTTTTGTCCTCTTTTCATGGACCAGTATATCTGTTTTTCTCACATCTATCTGTTGAACTGTTGGTAATAGGTGATCCCATCTGATGTAGACTTCATTATTTTCTATGATATTTTGTGGGTCGTTTCCAGTGTTTTTCAGCTACTTCACTTTTATAATGTTTGCACAATCCCCAGTGCAACAGTCTTGGCACATTATTATGCCTTTCAGTATACAGTCCTTCTGCCATTAGTATATCACAACCAGCAACAAGGTGTGCAACTGTTTGCTATTCTGCTTTACGAAACCTACATTTGTCTAGTTTCTCCCACATGTTCAATGGACTTTGTAGACCAACATTTATGTAGCCCACTGTCTTAGGCCGCCAGTATTAACCTTTCATCTTTTGGTTTGAATTAACCTCTCCTTAACCGTTCCTGTGTTTAATCCTGATCAATGTGAGTTTCTTCCAGGAGTTTTCTATACTTGCATCTATATTTATGCATTTTCCACATTTACTGCCTTCTCATCTGATCCTTCACCTTATATTCTTTCTTTTGTTTTTTGGCACATTCAGTTGCTACCTGATTTTTATCTACTTCTGGTTTGATTTCCATTCCTGCTTGATGCTGATATGCTTTTGCTAGACTAAGAAGGGAAGTCATCATAGATTTATTCTCCTCATGTTTCAAAACTTTTCACCAGGCCCATGCTTACACTTATCAAGGGGATCATAACTAGTCAGAGATTTGGGATGCAAGGCTAGGCTTAAAAAGTCCCTTGTGGTCGTTAGCCTAGCAAACACCTATGAACCTATGAAACTATGAACTATGTTTGGGTCTTGTGAGATCAGCAAATATGTATGCAGTCCCACGATTACAGATCTATACATGTAATCAATTTCAAGGATGCCCATACCTCCTTCGAAAAGGGGAATATATAATCTTGGTATGCACTGATTTTTATAAATCATTTGGTGAGCATGAAGCAGCCTTTTTGTTGTCCTGTTTAATCTATCCAACACCTTTTGGGACCATTCAATCAGTCCAAAACTAAGTTAGGACATGGAGAACAAATTACTTGAATTTTGTTCCTAGATGTCAGCACTGTTTTCAGGATTAATTTAAGTCTTCTTAGGTTCATAGGTTCATAGGTTGGTACTAGGCTATCAGCCCTAGGGCCTATACAAGCCTAGCCATAACAATTCCCTGGCTATTTCTTCCCACATTATTTACTTTCCTGGACCCCTGTCTAGCAGGGTGACTGACGTGATCCCTGGGGTGAATTTCCTTTCTCCCATCCAATCGTCAAGGTTCCCCTTGAAGAGGTCCAAAGAGGCACTCTGCTTGACATGTATGGGCAATCTATTCCAGAGTCTGGGGAGTCTCTGGGTCAGGAACCTATCCCTCCAGCATGTTTTGTTTATTGTGATGACAAGGTTTAGATCCCTGGGCGTGTAGCTCTGAGGGATTGGGATTTCTTTAAGTGTAGCATGTCCAACAGCTCTGGGTTTGACATGGCCTTGTATGTTAAGCAGAGATCGCCTCTGAGTAGACGATATGCGACAGAGTATAGCTGGAGTTTTTTAAGGCGGTCAGCATAGGGCATCTGCTTTAGGCCTGTGATTCTTTTAGTGAGGTATTTCTGAGGCCTTTCCAGTTGTTGCAGATGTCTTGAGAGGTACATACCAAATGGGGCGTTGTATTCTATAATGGGTCTAATGAGGGATGAGTACAGTGGGACAATGACCTCCTTTTCTGGATGAAAAGCCCTTCGTGATGAGGTGTGCCACATAGAAGGATTTCCTGACTGTTGTGGCAATGTGGTTATCGAAGGTGAGACCACTGTCTACCTGTGTCCCTAAGTCTCTTATCACACTTTCTGTGTTTAGTGTACTGCCACCTATATGGTAATTCATGGATACATGTTTTTTCCCAAAGGGTATAACAATACATTTCTTGGCATTGAGCTTGAGCCCATGGCTCTGGCACCAAGCATCTGTTTCTGTAAGGCCCTTTTGTAGAGTATCCACATCATTTGGGGATTCAATAATGGCTCCCAGTTTGCAGTCATCTGCAAACTTTGTTAGCCAGAGTCCCTTAGTGTTGACCTGTACTTCAGAGAAGTAGATGCCAAACAAGAGCGGCCCCAGGACTGAACCCTGAGGTACTCCACTTGTCACTTGTCTGGAGCTGGATTTGGAGTCGGCTACTTTTACAGTGTGGGTTCTATCAGTAAGCCATTTAGCAACCCATTGGGTGACATAGGGATTAATGCCCAACTTAGTAAGTTTATCTATGATTCCAGAGTGGGGGATGGTGTCAAAGGCCTTGGCAAGGTCTAGATAGGCTGTGTGGACCACCTTACACTTGTCCATGGCTCCGGAGACTGATTCAAAGAAGTCAATCAGGTTCAGGAGACAAGATCGGCCCTTCACAAACCCAAACTGGGTGGGGTCCAGTGTTTGAAGGTTGCCAATGTCTTTGTTTATAAGTTCCATGATAATACGCTCCATGGCCTTGCAGATAAGGCTTGTCAGACTGATGGGATGGTAGTTTCCGGGATCCAAGATGGATCCCCCCTTGTGGATTGGGATAACTGTAGCTCTGCGCCACTCAGTGGGCACGAAACCTGAGGTGAGGCTATGATTAAACATGACACTTAGGTGAGGTGCCAGTTCATATTGTAGTTCATGTAGTACACAGCCGGGATGTCATCTGGTCCCATGGATGCTGTATTCTTGGCTTTAGACAGTGCGTTTTGTACCTGTGTGGCCGTTATTACTGGAATTTGGCAATCTTCCGGTATTGAGATGGGCCATTTAGGGGTGAGAGGGGTGAAGTTGGCACTGAATTGATCTGCCACGATATTGGCAATATCTATTGCTGCAGTATGTTTAATGCCATTCAGTTTTAGCTCTGCACAGATCTGAGCTTGCCATTTAGATTCTTGACATAGTTATAGAATGCTTTGTGGTTGTCTTTGGAATCTTTGGCAATTTTATTTTCGTAACTAGCTTTGGAGGATTTTATGAGGCATCTCATTTTCTTACTGAGGCCAGTAATGGAGTTTTTTGCATCCTGGGATTTTCCTCTTTTCTGCAAAAGTTTCTTCCTTTTGTTGTAAAGTTTGTTTATGGCAGGGGACCATCAGATTGGCTTCCTTTTTTTGGATGAGAGCATTTTGGTTCTATTTGGGATGGCACGATTCATGCATGAGTGGATGTGCTCGTACAGTGCCTTAGTGTAGGATTCAGCAGTTGAACTTTCAGTTCCCGTCTGCATGGGTGTTATGAAGTTTGTCACTTTTGACTTGAGTAGCATGAAGTTGGCTTTGGAGAAGTTTTTTATGGTGGTTTCTTTACTTGGGGGTTGGGGGTGGGATGTGGATGTTAAGGGTGATTAGCTTATGGTCAGACCTGACTAACGAGGGGGTGACCATAGGTATGGAGCATTGATTTCCCATGTTGGTAATGACCAGGTCTAGGATATTGGAGCCCCTGGTGGGACTATGGATTAGTTGATCCAGGGCATTGGAATTTATGAATTCCAAGAACCGTTGCGCAAAGGTGTTGGGACATGAGTAGTTTTCCCAGTTAATGGCAGGGTAGTTAAAATCACCCAGTATTAGGGTGTTTGGTTCTATCTTAATATTTTCCAGTATGTTTAGAAAGGTGTAGTGAGAATCTTGGGGTATGGTGGGGGATCTGTAGCAAGCTACAATTTGGATTGCAGTCTTACCTAGTGTTCTAAAATATTCCTTACTAAGTTTTAGTCACATTTGTTCATGTTTTATTGTTGATCCTTCATCATTTCCCAAATATTTATATACTTCCTTATGCTTAAGTTCTTTTATATCACATTCTTGTCCCAAACTGATGTTTTCCTGGTGATGCAGCTTTCCTGCTTTAAAGGTTGCTTTTGCACATTTATCAAGACCAAATAACATTCTTATATCATCTGAAAAAGTTTTGACTACCTGCAGTTGTGCTTTCAGTTCTTCATCTGATGAGCTATACAGTTTTAAATCATCAACAAAGAGAAGATGAGAAGACTTCACACTTTGTTGCTTTATGGGAACCAAATTATAGCCATGACTTAATCTGTTAAAAACACCTTAATGGGTTAAGGGCAAGGTAAAAAAGCAGTGGTGACAGAGAGTCACCCCAGAATATCCCCTCTTTGGATTTTTATACCTGGAATAATAATTTATTCTTTATCATGGCTTAACTGCAAAGTGGTTTGCCAGTGTCTCATGGTCACTGTGATGTAGTTTATCAGTGTAGGCTGTATCTCATACATTTTAAGCATTCTTTTATCCATGAATGTGAGATACTATGAAATGCTTTTCTGTAGTCAAATCCATGTCATACTTAGATTGTCCACCTTCTTACAGTTCTCCAGTATGATTTTATTTAACAATAAATGATCCTTTGCTCCATATGACATTCTTTTATTGCTCTTTTGTTCTATTGCTATAAATGAGTTTTCTTTTAGATGACTATAAACTCTGTCAGCATCAATTCCAGTGTATAATTTGTATGTCATCAGAAGGCAAGTTATTGGTCTATAATTTTTAGGGTACCTTGCAGGTTCATTCTTAAGTAGGAGTATTGTTTTTCATGTCGTTATCCAGGTTGGTGTTTGTTCGGGGTGTGCATATAAATTGTTCTCACTCATGGCTAAATCTTCATGCAACAATGTTAATACTTTTAACCAGAAGTTAGGTACTGCATCTGGGCTTGGATTTTCCAGTTAGAGACTTTTCTTAACTTTGTTTCAATCTCTCTGGCTATTACTTCATCCCATTTCATATCCTGTACCTTTGAACTTCTTATTCTTTCTTTTACTTCTTCTGTCCATTTAGCATCTTTGTTATGTTCCATAGGATCTAAGTACTTCTCCAAAATGTATCTATTTCTTCTTTTTTTTGGTGGTCTTTCAATTCCTTTTACCTTGTTTCCCAATTAAATATAAAACTTTTTTGGGTCATCAATAAATTGCTTATTTTGTAGTTTTCCTTTATATTTATCTGTGTATCTTCTAAGTTTTTTCTGCCTGTGCTGATATTTTTAGTTTATTATTTGCGATAGTGCATGATAAATCCTGATCCGTTATAATGTTGTACATTGCTTTTATCATATCTATCTTTCTGAGTATTTTTGTTGATCTGTTGCCTGTTCTATCTGTCTTCTAACTGTGACACTTGTCCTAATTGTTTTATAGTTTTCTCTATTCTGTACTTCCATAATGGTATTCAATTTCTCCCCTTCCTTTCCCTTACTACCCTGTGTTCTTGTGGTAGAATTTTATTTGTTATTAATATAGCTGTACAGTAATATATCCTGTTTACTTCTGTTATATTGCATGGATCTCTATGGACAGTCCTAATTACTGTGTTCATTTGTTTTATCAGACTTCTACCTTTTTGTGTTTTATTGACCTTCTGAAGTCTATTTGTTTCATTAATATTACTATGTCTCTATTAAATCAAGCAACTCTTCTCATTTTTCTTCTAAACTGTTGTTCTTGTTTTCTTCTAAACTGAGGGCACATTTTTTGTTCTCCATTTTCTGTGGGCATTTTATAGAAAGCTCTATAGCATTTTCCTGTGGCACATTCTCATCAGTAACATCCTGTCTCATCCATTTCTCTGTCGTATGGGAACTCACTAAGCTATCACTCCTCAAAACTGACTGCGTCAGAGTTGCCACAGTTTCCTGTTCCTTCCCTTACTGTCCAGCTTTAGGTGAACATTTATACCAGTTTCCTGTGAAAATATCTTCATATGGCAAATGACAGTTGCTTCCTGTTCTTCTGGTTTCTCCTTAATTTGGATGTCTATTGCTGTATACTGCTGTGGGGTTTTCTGAGTTAGACTTTCTACATGGAATCCTTCACTTTGCAGGTACTCCATAACCTCAGTTTCTATTTCTTTAACTTCTCCATTACTAATCTTCATTTCTACTTTTCCTTTTTGTCTTCATATATTTTGTATTGTAAAGTTTTCTATGCCCAGATTCCTTTACCTGTATTTCTCTTCAAATATCTTTGGTGCTGCTCTTTTTATATTGATTAGTTTTGCTTTCTCCTTTGCATAAATATTACAGCATATTAAATCTCTTTTTCTTTTCCATGTCCATATTTCTTTTCAGATGTCTCCTGATCTTCGTGATTTTCTTTACTTTGGGAACTCGTTCCATCATGCTGTGATGTAACTTGTGTTAGACCTTATACACCAAATCCCTCACTTCCCAGGCATTCCATAACTTCAACTTCTATTTTTTTTAACTTCTACTTTACTAATCTTCTTTTCTGCATTCCCTCTTTGTGATATTATTTTTTAATTGTGAAATTGTCTGTATCTGGATGTCTTTGCCTGTATTTCTCTTTGAATATCTTTGGGGCTGCCTTTTTCATATTGATTAATTTGGCTTTCAACTTTGCATAAATATTGCACCATATCAAATCTCTCTTCTTTCTTTCCCGTGTCCAGATTTCTTGTGTATACTTTTCAGAAATCTCTAGGTCTTTCTTGTTGTTTATATTTGCACACTTCCTCAGATGCTTCTTTTTCCAAACAGATCAAAGTTTCTTGATCTATATAGTGTTTTCACAAATATGTTGTATTAATGAACACACATTTTTATTTGAAGCTTCTAACAGTTTTTCTTGTCCAAGTATTTTTCTTTCCTCTAATTTCTCTCTTAATCTTTTTTGTATATCTTGTGTCTGGAAATTCTGGGCTTTTTGCATAATAGTAACAATACATAATTTCTTTCTTATCCTCAATACTCCACTCTATCATCTTTATGGCTCTTCTTTGGCCTATCAGTTTTTGTGATTTTTTGTGAACTGCTACTTCCTTCTACAACAGGGGGCCATCCTCCCTCTGGGCCTGGCCCCATTGTAGGAATGTTTCTGTATTTTGGAAATGCTACACTTTCATTTTTTCCAGTCCTGGCACCAGTGTGCCTACCAGGATTGGGCACTTTTGTATTCTTGGTCTTGTGCACCCAGCTATCTTTTTTAGTTTTTGACCTACTTCTGTCCATGATGTATGCCATATAAAACAAAGTCTATATATCAGTGTTGTCTTGGTGAGATTTTGTGAAAAACAGGGTCCACCTCATGAAGGTACTCACCAAGACTAGAGGATGAATTCAGTTTCACCAATACAACTCTGCTTTGATTGCTGACTTATCATCTTGCCATTCAGACTCCATAATATTCTATATGGTTATTATTCTCCTTAAGGATATGTATCCAAAATCCTACTCTGTCTTTATTTCTAGAACCCCACCATCACTTCATCATCATCATCCTTTTCCATTTTGAATTTTAACCTTCTGCTTCTGTTACTTATAAGAGCCTTAACTGTATAGCTCTAAGATATCTCTTCAAATCAGGTAATCATAAACTACCTTCTTCTATTGGAAGGATCAACTTGTCCCATTTAAATCTTGCCTTCTTCCCCTCCTAGATCCCTACAGCTCTCTACTAATTATTGTTCACAACTTCTCTTCTGGTTAATGAAAAATATACCCGACCCATATACAGAATAGATGGATTAAAAACATTTCACTGCTTATATCCTACTGTCCATATCCATAAAAAACAACTTCCAGGTTCTCTGTTTTTGTAGTATCTTTTCTTTACTCTCTTCACATGTCATTAGCTGCCATAACCAAAGACTTTTTGATCCACACTCCTAAATATTTCATCCTATCATATCTCCATAAATATGGGTATTGCTAAAACAATTTGTGGGTACATAATGAATGGTTATTTTATTTTCATTAATTTTATATCCCCAAAAGACTTGAAACTGTCTTAAAATGTTCCCCAACACTACAAGATGGTCTAGGATTACCTGATTTGAAGGGGTATTTTAGAGCAACACAGTTAAGGCTCTTATACATAGCCCAAGCAGAAAACTATAATTCAAAGTGGAAAGGAATGATGCTGACACAGGGAGGAAGATCAAGAGATAAGGAGAGATTGGGATTTTGGATGCAGACTCTTAAGATCATACAGAGTATTATATTCATAAAATAGTAGGGAGTATTCTAAGAACCAAACCAGCACAAGAATAGAGAAAAGAGATTCTGCCAATAGGGTTGACTGTGGTCAGGGATAGAGATAATAAGCAAGAGGGGGCTGGAATTTATTGGAGAAGAACTGGCAAAGGAACCAAGGTATAGGGAGCAGATAACTAGAAAGGGAAAGGTAATCGAATGGGAAGAAGCCAAGAATTTATTTGGACTGCAGGTTAGAGATTGCCTTCCCTATCAAGGATTGATATCAGAGTACAGGCAAAGAGAAAGAAATAGCTCCTAATTTAATGACCAGCACTGGTAGAGTTTCTAATAGGATTTAAAACAGAAGCTGATGTTAAAAAGGGAATAATTAGTAAAGCATATAAAATATTGCATGATAATTGTAAGAATCAGTCAGAGGAGCTTAGAAAGGATTGGAAAGAGAGTAAGAGAGAATAAGCAGTTCACAAAGAGACAATGGGGGGATATATGTATATCTCCCAAATATGCAACAAAGTCTAGAAGATTTAGGATCTTTGCCTGGCAGTGTTTACACACGTATTTTTATACCCCAAGTAGACTCCAAAGAATTTTTCCTCGGGTGTACAGCAAATGTTGGAGGTGTGATGGGCAAGAAAGAGGTAGCTGGGAACATATTGTTTGGAAATGTGATGAGCTAGCAGACTTTTGGGATTCCCTGCGGACCGCTCTGTCAGATATGCTGGGTAAGCAGATTGGACTGACAGGGGAGATGATTTTTTTGAGTTATGCTATAGAATTGGAAAGGCCTAGACATAGTAAAGCCTTGCTGAGTCTAATTATGGTGGCTGCAAAAACAAATTACTAGAAAATGGAAATCAAAGTCTAGAGACCAACTTTTCTAGAAGTAGTGAATATAGTGACAGAGATAAAACAACTGGAATTGGCATCTTTAGAAAAGGGAAGGAGCAAACTTTATAGGAAAAAAATGGGAATTGTGGGAATAATATATGCAGAGCAGGAAAGAGGTTTAAGAGGCAGAATTTGAATGAGCTATATAATGCTTAACTGACAATGACTGGATGGTTTATAAGTGATGTATAATGTTTACAACTACAGTTGTTTCAATGGTGTCTGTGATGTAAACTGTTTATAACTAAAGTTATGTAATTTTGTATGTTTTTCAGTTATATAAATATAAGATTGCCTTTGTCATATGTGTAAATTTAATAAAGATGTTTGAAAAAATGTTCCACAACACTGAGATGTCATTTTCTGGAAATATCAGCTATAAAATAATACCATCTGCAAATAAAGACATCTTCTCCATATATTTCAGTTTTGGCAACACTTTTGACATTCTTTCAGCTGGAATAGACATAAACACTTTATAATAATGGTTTAAAATTTACATGTGTCTGTATGATGCTAGGTTTAATGGGTCTTTATTGTCCATAGGTAATCCAGACACCACAGCTCTTTTACAAGATTTGTTGCTTCCCTCTTTTTAAAATACTGTTAAAAATCTTCCAAATGTTTATCACTTTCTTCCCTCCTAACTTCCAAACTTCCAGAAGAATACCATTTGCTCCTGGAGATGTACCTGAAGACTGATTATAAATCACCATTTATATCTCATCTCCTACCTTAACTGTTAATTATTGTGCCTTGTCTACCTCTGTACGTGGCATAAACAAGTCTTCCAAAATATTTTAAGATATGCTCTTTCTTTATTTCTACCTTTCTCTGCTTTATATACATTTTTAGAAATGTACAAAATATCTCTAATACCTCTACAATAACTTTGATTATTTTTCTTGTTACAAGCTCCCTAAGTGTGGCAACAACTCTTTCTACTATCTGTTTCCTAATACATTGTCCTTAAAGTTTGTGTGATATGGAATTATTAGCAAAACAATAGATGCTTAATAGCTGTCCTTCCAAATGTATCCATATTATCCAGATATTGCAATAAAACAACTTTCTTGCATTATCACTTGTGACATAGGCAGACTTACTGTAGCTCATCAAATGCTGCCTTCTTTTAAACCTCATTATTCTAGGTCTTACTATGTCTAGGCAATTCCAATTCTGTAGCATAGTTAAAAAATGATTTTCTTAGGTATACCAAATTGCTCACCCAGTATTTCTAATAGAGTAGTCTGCAGGGAATTTTTAGTCTGCCAGCTCATTACACTTTCAAAAAATATGTTCCCAATTACCTCTTTCTTCCCCAGCACACCTCCAACATTTGCTATTTACAGAAGGAAAAATTCTTTATGGAGTCTACGTGTGGTATAAAAATACGTATGCAAACATTTCCAAGCAAAGATGTAAATATCCTAGACTTTACTGTATATTTGGGAGTCATACATATATCCCCCTATTGTTTCTTTATGAATTTTTTATCCAATCTCTCTTCTCAATCCTTTCTAACCTCCTCTGATTGATTCTTAAAGTTATCATGCAATATTTTATATGCCGTACTAATCATCCCTTTTTTAATAGCATCTTCTGTTCTAGATTCTACTAAAAACTCTACCAGTGCTGGTCTTTCACTTAGAATCCTCCTATTTCTTTCTCTTTGACTATACTCTGATACAGTCCTTGATAGGGGAGGCAATCTCTAACCTGCAGTCTAAATAAATTCTTGGCCCCTTCTAATTCTATTACCTTTCCCTCTTTAATCATTTGATCCCAGTACCTTGGTTCCTTTGCCAGTTTTCCTGTAAATTCCAGCCCTGTCTTGCCTATTGTCTATATCCCTAATTGCAGTCATCCCTATCGGCAGAATCTCCTTTTTCCATTCCTGTGTTGGCTAAGTTCTTAGAATATTTTCTGCTACTTTTAGAATATAATATTCTGTGTAGTTATTATTATTCTCCTCTAGGATCTGCATCCAAAATCTAAGTCTCTCTTTGTTTTTTGAGCTTCCTCACATTTCATTATCATCCCTTTCCACTTTAAACTATAGCTTTCTGCTTGTTCTATGTATAGGATCCTTAACAGTGTAGCTCTAAAATACCCCTTCATATCAGGTAATCCCAAACCACCTTGTTCTTTTGGGAGGATCAGCTTATCCCACTTGAGTCTTGCCATCTTCCTGTCCCAGATAAAATCCTTTAACTCTTTATTAATTGTTATCCATAACTTCTCCTTGGTTTGATAAAAGTATGCCTGAACTGTGTATTAAACTAAAGGGACTAAAAACATTTTGACTGCTTGTATCTTGCTATCCATAGCCATAGGTTCATAGGTTCATACTAGGCTATCTGCCCTAGGGCATTTATAAGCCTAGCCAGAATGTGTTTGGCTTTCGCCACCCATTTTAAATTTATTTTGCTATGCCCTTTTTCGAGGTTAGTATACTGTGCCTCTGTCTAACAGTGACACAGAAGTGATACCCGGGGTAAACCTACGATCTCCCATCCACTCATCAAGATTCCTCTTGAATAGAGTCAATGAGGGACTCTGCCTAACCTGGACTGGGATTTTATTCCAGAGTGAAGGGAGCCTCTGGGTTATGAATCTGTCCCTCCAGCATATCCTATTTATTTCAGTGCTGAGGTTCAAGTTTCTCGAGCACATAGCTCGATGGGATTTGGATTTTCTGAGGTGCAGCATGTCCATTAATTCCGGGTTGGACATGGCTTTATACATCAGGCACAGATCGCCTCTGAACAGGCGGTATGCCACTGAGTAGAGCTGGAGTTTCTTTAACCGGGCAGCATATGGCATCTGTTTGAGCCCTTTGATCCTCTTGGTGAGCTACTTTTGGGGTCTTTCCAGTTGCTGCAGGTGTCTGGTAAGGTACATCCCAAAAGGGGCATTGTACTCAATTATGGGCCTGATGAGGGATGAGTAAAGAGGCACGATGACCTCCCCTGATCTAGATGTGAATCCTTTCATGATTAGGTGGGCTATATAAAATGTTTTTCTAACCACTTTGGCCACGTGGTTGTCAAATGAGAGATTGCTATCAACTTGGGTCCCCAGGTCCCTAATTACTTCTTCTGTACTTAATGGATTACCACCTATGTGGTAATTTGTGGGCACATTGTTTTGCCAAAGGGATGACTATACACTTTTGGCATTTAGCTTGAGGCCATGGCTCTGGCACCAGTTGTCTGTTTCTATGAGGCCCTTTTGGAGGATGCTTGTGTCGGCTGGAGAGTCGATTATGGCGCCCAGTTTGCAGTCATCTGCGAACTTGGTCAGCCACAGTCCTTCCCTGTTGGCCTGTACCTCCGATAAATATATACCGAACAAGAGAGGTCCCAGGACTGAGCCTTGTGGGACACCACTTGTAACTGGTTTGGAGTCTGACATGGCTCCAGCAATTCTAACCATGTGGGTTCTATCCTTGAGCCAGTTTGCAATCCATCTAGTGACATAGGGGTTTATATTTAAGCTGGTGAGCTTATCTATAATGCCAGTGGGGTATTGTATCGAAGGCTTTTGTGAGGTCCAGGTAGGCTGTGTGGACCACCTTCCCCTCGTCAATGGCCTTGGTGACTGTTTCAAAGAAATCAACCAGGTTTAAGAGGCAGGATCTGCCCTTAACAAAGCCGAACTGGGTAGGATCCAGTGTCTGTAGGTCCCCAATATCTTTATTTATGAGGTCCATGATGATCCTTTCCATAGCTTTGCAGACCAAGCTAGTCAGGCTTATGGGGCGATAGTTTCCAGGATCCGTTGAGGCACCACCTTTATGGAGAGGGACCACTGTTGCTGTACGCCACTCTTTGGGCACATATCCTGTAGTAAGGCTGAGATTGAACAGTAGTTTTATGTTTGGGTTTAGCTCTTCTTGGAGTTCATGTAGGACACAGCACGGGACACTGTCTGGTCCCATTGATGCTGTGTTTTTTGCTTTGGAGAGGGCGGCTCTTACCTGAGCATCTGAGATGTCAGGGGGCAGCACTCTGCTGGGATAGATATTTGCCCTTTTGGTGGGAGGGAGAAGTTTGCGCTGAACCTGTCAGCTAGGATGTTGGCAATGTCTGTGGGTTCAGTGTATTTTTTGTCATTTTGAACTAATTCTGAGCATATCTGGGAATTACCACCCAGGTTCCTAACATAACTAAAGAAAGCCTTGTGATTATCCTTAGTGTCCTGTGCAATTTTTCTCTCGAAGCTGGCCTTAGACAATTTTATGAGTGCCCGTAGTTTTTTGCTAATACTGATCAGTGATGCCTTCCCTTTTGGGATTTTGCTCTATCATTTAGTAGCTTCCTCCTTCTATTGTATAGTTTGTTTATGGCTGGGATCCACCAGACAGGACGTCTGCCTTTGGAGGATTGGGTCTTGGTTTTATTTGGGATCGCATGATCCATGCATTCCTGAAGGTGTTCATAGAATGCGTTTATAAAGGATTCTGCGGTCTGGGCAGTATTTTCCACAGGCCTTGGGGCTTTGAAGGATTCCACCTTGGTTTTGATGAGTGTGAAATTTGCTTTAGAAGTTTTTCACTGTGGTTTTCTGGGCAGGGGGTGGGGTTGGGATGTGAATATCCAGTGAGATTAGTTTATGGTCTGATCTTACCAGTGAGGGATACACTTCTGGTCTGGAGCATAGAGTCCCCATGTTGGTGATGATCGGGTCCAGTATGTTTTCCCCTCTTGTGGGAGTGGTAACAAGTTGTTCCATAGCATTTGAGTTTATAAATTCTAGGAATCTTTGGGCTAGGGTGTTGGAGCTAGAGTAATGCTCCCAGTCTATGTTTGGGTAGTTGAAGTCGCCCAGTATAATGGTGTTTGGAGATACCTTCATATTTTCCAGTGTTGTCAGGAAGGCCGAGTGGGGTTCCAGGGTTTGTGTGGTCTGTAGCAGGCTATAAACTGAAAGGCAGTTTTACCCACTGTTAGTTGCACATGGATAGTCTCTAATGCTTCGTGCTTTGCCACCAACCTGGAGGTGTGGGTATCTTTGATGAATATCGATACTCCCCCTCCTTTTGTGGTTCGATCCAAGTTTTGGAGCCAAAAAGCATGGTATGAGGTATAATCTGGTAGTGCTGGGGTGCTCTCGGGAGCCCTGAACCAGGTTTCTGTTACTTCACAGATATCGATGTTCTCCATGCTAAGGAGAGTTTCGAGTGCGTGCATCTTGAGGTTTAGACTTCTGGCATTGAGTAGCATTACTCTTAGTTTCTTATCCCTTGTGATACCTATGGAGGTGGGTTTGTCTTTGAGCCTTGCCTAAAAAGGCACTATGGGGGTAGCAAGAGCCTTTGCCAATATCCGAAAGCCCAGGGGTGACAGGTGCAAGCCGGCCCTAGCGAAGCATTGTGGCTTGTCGAGCATATCATCCCAAGCTGACAGGCATTGGATCCCTTTTGAATGACACCAGTACTTAAGCCAATTGTTGTAATTGATCATCTTGTCTTCATATTGTGGCATCATTCTTGGTGAGGGTAAGATGCTACTCAAGGTCAGGGTCATACCGGCCTGGGCTACATGCTCAGAGAGCTCCTCTATGTCTCTTTTCATGTAGTCCAGGGAGTACCTCCCAGGTCATTCACACCAGCATGGACAATGACTGAGTCATATTTGTACTTGCCTTGGAGTGACCTGAGTGCTTGTGTTATGTGGCGGATCCTAGCACCCGACAGGCTGCTCACCGTGACCCTCTCCTTGTTCAGCCTGGTGGCGGGACATCAGTGTCCCTATCGATAGAGTCACCTATTACAAGTGTATCAGGTGTGTTGTTTAGTCTTAAGGGCTGTGACTGTTCGCACACTGGCTTTGTGAGATATGTGTTGCACGTGTTTTGTTTTGGGGTATTTGGTGGGGAGGGGAGAAGTTTGCGCTGAACCTGTCAGCTAGGATGTTGGCAATGTCTGTGGGTTCAGTGTATTTTTGTCATTTTGGACTAATTCTGAGCATATCTGGGAATTACCACCCAGGTTCCTAACATAACTAAAGAAAGCCTTGTGATTATCCTTAGTGTCCTGTGCAATTTTTCTCTCGAAGCTGGCCTTAGACAATTTTATGAGTGCCCGTAGTTTTTGCTAATACTGATCAGTGATGCCTTCCCTTTTGGGATTTTGCTCTATCATTTAGTAGCTTCCTCCTTCTATTGTATAGTTTGTTTATGGCTGGGATCCACCAGACAGGACGTCTGCCTTTGGAGGATTGGGTCTTGGTTTTATTTGGGATCGCATGATCCATGCATTCCTGAAGGTGTTCATAGAATGCGTTTATAAAGGATTCTGCGGTCTGGGCCGTATTTTCCACAGGCCTGGGGGCTTTGAAGGATTCCACCTTGGTTTTGAGGAGTGTGAAATTTGCTTTAGAGAAGTTTTTCACTGTGGTTTTCTGGGCAGGGGGTGGGGTTGGGATGTGAATATCCAGTGAGATTAGTTTATGGTCTGATCTTACCAGTGAGGGATACACTTCTGGTCTGGAGCATAGAGTCCCCATGTTGGTGATGATCGGGTCCAGTATGTTTTCCCTCTTGTGGGAGTGGTAACAAGTTGTTCCATAGCATTTGAGTTTATAAATTCTAGGAATCTTTGGGCTAGGTGTTGGAGCTAGAGTAATGCTCCCAGTCTATGTTTGGGTAGTTGAAGTCGCCCAGTATAATGGTGTTTGGAGAGACCTTCATATTTTCCAGTGTTGTCAGGAAGGCCGAGTGGGGTTCCAGGGTTTGTGTGGTCTGTAGCAGGCTATAAACTGAAAGGCAGTTTTACCCACTGTTAGTTGCACATGGATAGTCTCTAATGCTTCGTGCTTTGCCACCAACCTGGAGGTGTGGGTATCTTTGATGAATATCGATACTCCCCCTCCTTTTGTGGTTCGATCCAAGTTTTGGAGCCAAAAAGCATGGTATGAGGTATAATCTGGTAGTGCTGGGGTGCTCTCGGGAGCCCTGAACCAGGTTTCTGTTACTTCACAGATATCGATGTTCTCCATGCTAAGGAGAGTTTCGAGTGCGTGCATCTTGAGGTTTAGACTTCTGGCATTGAGTAGCATTACTCTTAGTTTCTTATCCCTTGTGATACCTATGGAGGTGGGTTTGTCTTTTGAGCCTTGCCTAAAAAAGGCACTATGGGGTAGCAAGAGCCTTTGCCAATATCCGAAAGCCCAGGGGTGACAGGTGCAAGCCGTCCCTAGCGAAGCATTGTGGCTTGTCGAGCATATCATCCCAAGCTGACAGGCATTGGATCCCCTTTGAATGACACCAGTACTTAAGCCAATTGTTGTAATTGATCATCTTGTCTTCATATTGTGGCATCATTCTTGGTGAGGGTAAGATGCTACTCAAGGTCAGGGTCATACCGGCCTGGGCTACATGCTCAGAGAGCTCCTTTATGTCTCTTTTCATGTAGTCCAGGGAGGTACGTCCCAGGTCATTCACACCAGCATGGACAATGACTGAGTCATATTTGTACTTGCCTTGGAGTGACCTGAGTGCTTGTGTTATGTGGCGGATCCTAGCACCCGACAGGCTGCTCACCGTGACCCTCTCCTTGTTCAGCCTGGTGAGCGGGACATCAGTGTCCCTATCGATAGAGTCACCTATTACAAGTGTATCAGGTGTGTTGTTTAGTCTTAAGGGCTGTGACTGTTCGGCACACTGGCTTTGTGAGATATGTGTTGCACGTGTTTTGTTTTGGGGTAGCGGTTGCTTGGGTGTCTGCTTTGGAGGTCTCTGCTGCTTAGGCAGATCTTTATTTAGAGCCTCCAAGTATATTTTTGTGTGATTATGTGTTTGGTTTGCTGTCGTGGTAGGTCTATGTGAGACTGGAATTGTAGTGAGTGTGGTTTCCTTCTCCTCCTGACTGGTTATGCCAGTACTGAGTTGAGAGAGCTTAGCCTCCAGTTTGGCTATATGGTTGCATCTCTCACATGGGTTGGAATTTGTTTGGAGGAGGAGAGGGTTGTCTGTGTACATGAGGCAGTTGTAACATTGTCTCAAGATTCCCAGATTCACCAGCTGGACCGAAGAGGAGATTGACAACTGACCTTTGGACATGCTAGAATAATATCGGGAATTCCTTAATAATTGAAAACAAGGGCCAGTGGGCAGTGAGGGTGTAGTGCTTTTAATTTTTAGTGCTGACTTATATAATTGCTTTAGTGAGCAAGTGCCAGGTAACTTAAGTGCAATGTGTTACAGGTAACTTAAATGCAAAAACGACAAACAGTAACTTTCTTTCAAGTGAAACAAGTAAATAAGTACAGTAAGCAATGCAGATATCACTAGTGATCCACAGAAGCGCTGAGAAGCTGCGTATTAGGCGGAATTAGCGTTCCAGGGAAATAACAAGCAAACAAACAACAAGCATATAAACAAAGCTAGATTCAGCAGGCCTGGATCTAGTCTATGCTACAGCAAACAAGGTGTACCAATTTCAGTAAGATACAGTTCAAATATTCAGGCACTATAAACCTTTAACCAGAAATTCCCAGCTCAGAAGGGCAGAGTCCAGCCTCTTCTCCCACAAGAGTGCAGACCACGAACCTTCTTAATGTAAAATAAAAGGCCTGAAGCCCAAGTGCTTAAACCAGAACTAATACACTTTAAGAATAACAGACACTGGGCTCTCAATCAGCAGTTCCCAACTTAGAAGAATGAAAGCTACCTGTCCTGCCACCACAGTGCATGCCACAAACCTTCCTAATGTAAAACAACTGGTCTGAAGCCCAAGTGCTTAATCCAAAAGACTTAGAATGATAGCTACACTTTAATCAAGTTACTACCAAGCAGTAATAAATACAATTGAATACTTTAGAGAATGCCTGGATTAGTGCTCAAGTTACACAAACAAAGCTAGATCCAGCAGGCCCAAATCCAGTCTATGCCACAGCAAACAAGGCGCACCAACTTCATTAAGAAGTAGTTCAGATATGCATGCACTATAAGCCTTAACCAGAAATTCCCAGCTCAGAAGGGCAGAGTCCAGCCTCTCCTCCCACAAGAGTGCAGACCACGAACCCTCTTAATGTAAAATAACTAGCCTGAAAGCCCAAGTGCTTAAACCAGAATTAATACACTTTTAGAATAACAGACACTGAGCCCTCAATCAGCAGTTCCCAACCTAGAAGGATGTAAGCTACCTGTTCTGCCACTACAGTGCAGACCACAAACCCTCTCAGTGCAAAACAACTGGTCCGAAGCCCAAGTGTTTAAACCAAAAGGCTTAGAATGAGTTACACCAAGCAGTAATAAATACAATTGAGTACTTTTAAGATGATGCAAAAGTAAAAAAAAAGTAGGTAGAAACACAAGTACAGTAAAAGCAGATGAATTTTTTTTTCTCATAAAACAGAGCTTCCAGTTTCTCAGTTTTTGTATTATATATTGTTTAGTCTCTTCCCACATATCCTTAGCTGCCATAACAGAATCCCTTTTAATACATACTCCTAACTACATCATTTTATCATGTGCCCATAAATATGGGTATTGCTGAATTAATTTGTACACAGGTAGATAGTTTACAGCTATTGTCTTTGTTTTATATTAATTCATTTTGAATGTGGAAAATACTTGAAACTGTCTCAAAATGTTCCACAACACTGAAATGTCCTTTTCTGGTTTTATCATGTATAAAATAATATTATCTGCAAATAAAGCCAGCTTTTCTTGATTACCATACTAATTATATACCTGAATTTTTGAGTCCCTTATTTCCTTTGCCAGTGGTTCTAAATATAACACAAATAACAAATGGGAATGAGGACACCCCCGCATAGTTCCTCAGATTAAACAGAACTTATCAGAGAGGAACCCACCCACTTTCATTTTTAGCTATGATCCCTCATATATCCTCCTAATGAATACAAAGCACCAATAAACCAAGAAACAGAACTGCAAGGAGACAAGCTGTCCAACCACTGAACCTCTTTATTGTTGAGCACTTTTGTCTGGCATTCACCTCAAGACTTCAGAATAAATTAAAAACATTAAAGACTTGATTATATACAAAGCTGGTGTGTCACATGTTTAAATCTTAAAAAATAATAGGCTGAGAGCCCAGTCAATCAACCCTATACACAATATAACTTAATAACCCCAAGCAGGCAAGTAAAAAGTATTTGCAATGCCCAGTGCTGTAAACCATCTTACATAAGTTATTGTACAATGCTTATAAATTATATTGTTCCAAAAAAAATCTCATTAACTTGGCCAAACATACAATGGAGCATTCTCAGCATTATTTAAAATTTTCTGTTTTTGAACAAATTCATATAGAGAATAGCAGGGGAGGGCCAGTAGATTGGTTCCTAGATTATAAGGAACTGCTCTGGCAGCTCAGGTGTAATGCCTTAAAAAAAGCCTGGTTTGAATGACATGTGCTCTGTTTCATGCCTTTTAAAACTCAAGTCTGAGTTTCATTTGTAGTAATTGCCATTTTATCAAGTATATGCTATGATATACTGGTTTCCTTGTCAACGGGAATTTAAATGAGTTAATGAGCTTTTTTTTTGGAACAATATAATTTATAAGCATTGTACAATAACTTATGTAAGATAGTTTACAGCTCTGGACATTTGCCTGCTTTTTACTTGCCTATATGGATATTGTGTATAGGGTTGATTGACTGGGCTCTCAGCCTACCATTTTTTTAAGATTTAAACATGTAACACATCAGCTTTGTATATAATCAAGTTTTTAATGTTTTTAATTTATTCTGATGAAGAGGTTCAGTGGTTGGGGAACTTGTCAGCACTGATTGAAGTGCTGACTGACTACCTTTGGGCAAAACAGCTGTTTCAACTCAGTCTGGTTCCATCTCTTCCATATGGCAATGGCTACAGCTTGTTCGTTTTCCGAGTGGTTTAGGAACAGTATTCATTGTGATTTTGGAGTGGAAAACAGCAGGTAAGTTTGAGGAACCTTTGATGAACAACGTAAAGGGTTTGAAAAAGAGGTGACTATGCTGTGGAAGCTTCAGATGAAAAATTAGGATAATGTGATGTGTTGAGCAACAAACAAATCCCAAAAGGACTTAGAACCTGGAAATTCTGAACAGGTACTGTTTATGGGTCTGATTTATATAATAAATTACTTGCCATGTTCAACAGTCATGGATGTGAGCTACTTGAAGTGCTCATCAGAGACAATGACAAGAAAATGGATAGTTTAAAAACTAGAATTGATGCTTTGAATGAAGCATTGCATAATGACTTGTTTCAAACTAGAGTGAATGAGTATAATGCTGTGTTGGTCAATGTAGACAAAGCTATGATTGTGTTAAAAAATAAAAAGGGTAAAAAATTGGAGAGAGACAAACTTGAATATGAGGAGGGCAGGGCATACCCATTGCCTAACAGCAATATTATAAGAACACATGATAGAGAAGAGGACAACTACACTATTGGGGAACCTGGTATGGGTGAAGAAAACACAAATGAATTAATAGAACAAACAGCCCCTTTAGATGTTCCTTTGAGGAGGTTGGAGCACCTCCAGAACCGGCAACAGAATTACTACAACCAGAGGAGGATGGGGGGGGTGGCAATTCACAGAATTCCTACTCCAACAGGGGCAGGCCATACAGGGGGAGAGGGAGAGGGATGTCAAACAGGTGGTAGGAGAGGATGCAGGACATGTTTGCACTATGGTTATGAATGACTTTGGTGACATCAAAATATACAACTATAGTGATATAGATATTAGTACATCATGGGCTAACCTATTTCAAAAAGGATTGCATTTTGTACCTATTAGAATATCTAGAATAGAAAATTCCCTTCTTGAATTAAAGTTGTTTGTTAGAAAACTTAACTTCAGGTTGTACTTTAACAATGACAACAGATACATTAACACAGGTGAATGTACAAAAACTAGTACATTTAACCCACCCTTGCACCCTACACTACATGTTTTTGAGAGTTTATGCATGGAACAAATCAGAAGGTTACACTATGATAAAAATAGGGAGGTTTTTCATAATCTCTCCAAAAGTGAAGTTGACCTATTAAATGAAATAGTTAATAGTAATTTCATAAGGGTGATGAAACCAGACAAGGGTGGGGGACTGGTTATAATGAATCAAAGTATGTATATAGATAAAATGCAAACACACCTGTTTACTGATTCATATGAGGAAATTTCGAGAAATGAATGAAATATTTCCTACAGGAATATAGATATCTGTTTAAATGACTTGTTATTAAAAAAACAAATTTCTGTTGGTGAATATGAGTTCTTAACACAAAAACATCCACGCATCCCAAAGATAGGCAAAAAAATGGAGGACCCCCCCCCCCTTAGGCCAATAGTGGACGCTAAAGCCTCAAAAACTTTTAACTTAGCAGAATTTATTGACCATAATTTAAAACATGTTTTAGACCAACATTCACATGTACTAAAAGACTCCTGGGATTGTTTAAAAAAGGTACAAGGAGACATATATAGGGACAACTTGATACTTGTCACCATGGACATAAAGGATCTTTTTACAGTGATACCCCATGAGGAGGGTATCAATATGTTCTATGATTACCTGTGTACTTATTCTACACATTGTCACTCTAGGATCCTAATGTACAGGACCCTTATGGAGTTAATTTTGCAAAATAACTTTATTCTATTCGAAAAACAGTTATTTAAGCAAAAAATAGGAGTAGTGATGGGGGCGGCTTGCTCCCCCCTTTTCGCTAATGTTGTATTAATCCAGTGGCAACTCACTACAGTGTTTAAACATGAACTTTTTAAATACTGTAGATTTTACGGTAGATATCCAGATGATTTATTAATTTTTTTGGGATGGCACAGGTGAACAACTACAGTAATTTTTTTTGTTTTTTGAATTCAAGTACTGGGTTCCTAAATCTTACTATGGAATCCAATCATGAGCTCATTAATTTTCTGGATATCACCATACAAAAAGATATACAGACCCACAGATTCCGTTCTACTTTGTTTAGGAAACCCACATATTCGAACACCCTGTTACATTTTGATAGTTGCCATCCTATACACCAGAAAAAATCTCTGGTAAAAGTACAGGGTGTTAGGTTAGCAAGGATGATAAGTGAATTTAGTGTGTTCCTACAGGAAATTGACAAACTTAGAACTATAATCCAAGAAAATGGTCAAGGCAAAAACAAGGATGGAAGTCCAAATTTTTATTCAAGTATCACAAGCGCCTTCACCCTGACTCAAATGCAGGGCTTTCTCAAGTGGAAAAAAAAAAAACAAAGTACATTAGATTCTACCTTATTTAAATAAGTCCTTTCGTAAAAGGCGCCAAAATATTTAAAGTGCTTCACACATTTCAAACCTTCCATGTAAAAAATCCACTTTAACAAGTAAACAATGAAACACTTTAAGAAATATAAAATACAAAACATATGTAAAATAAATAGTGACCAGTTCCAAACCACTTTGTAAGATCCCAAGTGTATATGTGCATACATATAGGGGAAGTGTATATTGGAAATAAATAAACAACAATAGCACCTATCTGCATCTATGGGTGCTTATTACTTCTCAACTCTGTTCACTAAATGTGGTTTTATTGACACATGTTCATTCAAGCCCGGAGGCTGGGACAAATGAGCAGGATTTTTCCGGAGGGAGGGGGAGAGGAAGGAATCAAACGAGACCCAAAAGGAAAGTGAAGGTATAGTAGTGGATGGTGATGGAGTTACACATTCTCACAATGGTTTTAAGATTTTCAATTTAAGTGGGATTGATGTTAAAATGGAGCATTTTTATTTGTTTGAAAAAGGTTTTAAGTTTATACCTACTGTTAGATTCAATGTTTGTGATGCTTTATTAGAGTTAAAATTTTTTGTTAGAAAGCTTCATTTAGCTATTATGTTTGATCAGTCTGACATGAATGATAACAACAAATTTAGGAAGTTAAGCACATTTAACACTCCCCTTCACCCAGCGTTACAAGTTTTTGAGGAAGTTTGTGCAACTGATATGTATGCCTTAAGTGCTAACAAGAGCTTTAGGAAAAAATGTGGTTTTAAAACAAATTTGACTATGGAGGAAAGACAAACTTTGGAGCAATTGGTGACTGATTAGGAAATTCGAATTATGAAGCCCGATAAGGGGGGGTGGTATGGTTTTGGTCAATGCTTTTGATTACACCTGTAAGATCTTTGAAATTCTAAATGACATGAATATATAATTACCAGTATCTACTAATGAAATCAACATTTCATATAGAAGGATAGACCTTGCCTTGGAAGAACTAGTATTTGAAAAAAGGTTGGACGAGAAGCTCGGGGCTGCGTTGTCAATAAAGAAACCAAGACTTGCTTCCTTCTTTGGCATCCCCAAAGTACATAATTGCACCATTGACCCTCCTTACAGATCTATTGTTTCCAGTGAGGACTCTAAGACCTATTGTATGGCAACTTTTCTGGATCGAACATTAAAACATATTACAGGGGGTTACACCCACCTGTTAAGGACTCATGGGATTTTTTGACTGGTTTAACCCAACAGTCCTATGCGGGTGAAGTATACTTTGTAACCATTGACGTGGTTGATTTGTTTTCCTGCATCCCCATAGAGGAGGGCCTTGATTTATTTTGGGCCCTGTTGGAAGAAAAAAGATCATTATTAGACATCGATACAGATGTTCTAGTTGAACTTATGAGGCTTGTGTTGGAGAACAACTTCATTTATTTTGAGGGGGAAACATTTAAACAAATCAGGGGGGTCGCCAAGGGGGCGGCATGTGCCCCCATATATGCCAGTTTGGTGTTATTAAAGTGGGAGTTGTAGTACATCTTTGGTTCCATTTATTGGAAGAATATTAAATTTTACCCACGCTTTTTGGACGATCTGTTCATTATATGGGAGGGAACAACTAGTTCTATTGCCGATTTTCTTGATTTTTTTGAATTCTACCACTAGTTTTCTAAAATTTACATTTAAATTTGATCAAAATGGAATTGATTACCTGGATGTTAGGTTAGATAAAACTAGTGAGGGTTTGAAATCTAGAATTCATAGAAAGAGTACATTTAGTAACTCCTATCTTCCCTTTAACAGTGATCACCCTTGGAAGCAGAAAAAAGTATTGTGAAAGGTCAGATGGTCAGAGTGGCCAGAATGACCTCTGAAAGGGAAGATTTTGAATTTGAAATTGAGTTTATTTCTGATCTTTTCAAGTTAAGCGGCTACCTAGTGACTTTAATTGAAGCAGTTGTTGATGAGGTTAAAGCGGGGTGGGGTGTAAAATACTTGCCATTATTAGGTAATACAGTAACAAGTGGTCCTGTGGAGTTGAGAGGAGATCAGAACAGCTTAACTGTGGCTGTAAAGAACTTAAGGACTTGATTGAATCTAATTGGAAAATGTTGAAATTTAAAAAAGATATTGTACACAAGATAGGTGAGCGGCCCGACTTTGTTTTCAAAACAGGAGCCAACTTAAAGAGGGTGTTTGAAAGGAAAAATTATCATGATAGATCTGGGGGTGAGCAAGGAACAAGAAAATGGGGAAGATGTGGGAACTGTAAATATATATCAGAACATACCAATGTTACCTTGGACAACTATGAGGGGAGTACTGTTCACTTTAGGAAGGGGAACTGTGCAACCAAGGGCATAGAGTACCTGGCCTATTGTAGGGACTGTATGAGCTTCTACATGGGTAAATCAGAAAGGGCACTTGGTAAACATATTTATGAACATGTCTACAGTATTAAGAAAGGGAATTTGAATAATGCGTTGTGTAGGCACTTACAAATGGAGCCTGCACATTCGGGTTTCGTTTTCAGAATCTTGGAACAAGTCTCTCCAGACCCAAGGGGTGGGGACTGGGAGAACTGGTTATGTTGCAGGGAGACCTTTTGGCAATTGAAACTGAAACTCTTCCCAGTCCCCGGGCTTGAATGAACATGTGTCAATAAAACCCCATTTAGTGAACAGAGCTGAGAAGTTATAAGCACCCATAGATGCAGATAGGTGCTATTGTTGTTTATTTATTTCCAATATACACTTCCCCTATATGTATGCACATATACACTTGGGATCTTACGAAGTGGTTAGGAACTGGTCATTATTTATTTCCAATATATACTTCCCCTATATGTATGTGCATATATTCTTGGGATCTTACAAAGTGGTTAGGAACTGGTCATTTATTATTTTACATATGTTTTGTATTTTATATTTCTTAAAGTGTTTCATTGTTTACTAGTTAAAGTGGATTTTTTACATGGAAGGTTTGAAATGTGTGTAGCACTTTAAATATTTTAGCTCCTTTTACGAAAGGATTTCTTTAAATAAGGTGAAATATAATGTACTTTGTTTTTTTTTCACTTGAGAAAGCCCTGCATTTGAGTCAGGGTGAAAGCGCTTGTGATACCTGAATTAAAATTTGGACTGCCATCCTTGTTTTTGCCTTGACCGTTTTCTTGGATTGTGGTATTTTTTGCAACGGTCTTCTGTTTGTTTATTATAAACTTAGAACTATGCTTTGTAGGAGGGGTTACCCCGAGACATTTATTGACTCAATCTTGGATGAAGTTATAGGAAAAAGGGGGGGGGTGATGGTGAACATGTCAGCAGATATACAGGGAGGAGGCACCAAGTCGTTTAAGGATGCCATGATTCTTACATTTAACCACCTATATTACAATATTAGAAAAGTCCTACAGAACAACTGGACGATACTTACTACAGACGACCTCTGTAAATGAAGAATTGGGGACAAGCCTTGTGTAATATATAGGAGAGACAAGTCTATAAAAAATCTCTTGGAAAGTAATTTTCCAAGGGAGAGGGCGGGATATATGAGAAAATGTGGACATTGTGCACACTGTCCATATATTTTAGAATTCAGCAGTATTTGTATAGGGGCTTATGGTCATGTTCACTTGAAAGGAAAATGTAATTGTCAAAGTAAATGTGTAGTTTATATCGCAATCTGTCAAGTATGTGACCAATTTTATATGGGAAAAACAATTAATGGTTTAAACAGGTATATTTATCAGCATGCTTATGACATCAAGAAAGGCAATGTGAACAACGCCTTGGCCAAACATACAATGCAGCATCCACAGCATTATTTTAAATTTTCTGTTTTAGAACAAATTCACATAGAGAATAGCAGGGGAGGGGCCAGTACATTGGTTCCTAGAATATAAGGAACTGCTCTGGCAGCTCAGATGTAATGCCTTAAAAAAGCCTGGTTTGAATAACGTGCTCTATTTCATGCCTTTTAAAACTCAAGTCTAAGTTTCAGTTGTAGTAATTGTCATTTTATGAAGTATATGCTATGATATACTGGTTCACTGGTCAACAGGAATTGAAATAAGTTAATGAGATTTTTTTTTTGGAACAATATAATTTATAAACATTGTACAATAACTTATGTAAGATGGTTTACAGCACTGGACATTGCAAATATGTTTTACTTGCCTGCTTGGGGTTATTAAGTTATATTGTGTATAGGGTTGATTGACTGGGCTCTCAGACTATCATTTTTTAAGATTTAAACATGTGACACATCAGCTTTGTATATAATCAAGTCTTTGACAGAACCCACACTGTAAAAGTTGCAGACTCCAAATCGACCTCAAAGCAGTGACAAGTGGAGTACCACAGGTTTCCGTCCTGGGACCTCTCCTGTTTGGTATCTACTTCTCTGAAGTACAGGCTAACACAGAAGGCCTCTGGCTAATGAAGTTTGCAGATGTCTGCAAACTAGGAGCCATAGTCAAGTCCCCAAATTATGTGGACATCCTACAGAAGGGCCTCACTGAGACAGATGCCTGGTGTCAGAGCCATGGCCTCAAGCTCAATGCCAAAAAGTGCAGTGTCATCCCCTTTGGTAAAAGCTCTGTACCCATGAACTACCACATAGGCAGCAATCCACTTAACACCGAATGCGTGATAAGACACTTTGGGACCCAGGTGGACAGTAGTTTCTCCTTTGATAGTCACATCGCCACAGTAGTCAGGAAGTCCTTCTACGTGGCACACCTCATCATAAAAGGGTTGTCATCCAGGAAAAAAGAGGTCATTGTTCCCTCTACTCGTCACTCATTAGACCCATTATAGAGTACAACGCCTCTTTTGGAATGTACCTGACAAGACATCTGCAGCAGCTGGAAAGGCCACAGAAGTACCTCACAAAGAGGATTACTGGCCTCAAACAAATGCCCTACACTGACCGCTTCAAAAAACTCCAGCTTTACTCCATAGCATATCGCCTACTCCGAAGTGATCTCTGCCTAACATATAAAGCTATGTCAAACTCAAAGCTGTTGGACATGCTACACCTAAAAAATCCCAACCCCTCTGAGCTACACGCTCTAGGGACCTAAACCTTGTCACCACAATAAACAGGACATGCTGGAGGGATAGATTCCTGTCCCAGAGACTTCCTATACTCTGGAACAAGCTACCCATCTATGTCAGGCAAAGTTTTTCATTAGCACTCTTCAAGAAAAATCTTGATGAGTGGATGGGAAATAGGAAATACACCCTGGGGATCACTTCTGTGTCCCTGCTGGACAGTGCCACAGGAAAATAACTTTCTTGGGTGGAGTAAGCTATGGAACCTTGCTGGCTAGGCTTACGTAGGCCCTTGGGCCGATAGCCTAGTACCTACCTATGAACGTATAATGTTTTTAATTTATTCTGATGAAGTCTTGAGGCAAATGCCAGATGAAAGCACAAAACAATAAAGAGGTTCAGTGGTTGGACAGCTTGTCTCCTTGCAGTTTTGATCCTCCTAATGAACCTTATAATTTTATCAGGGAATGCAAAGGCTTCTATTGCCCTTCTCATAAAATCCCAGTTTACTGTGTCAAATACTTGCACTGTATGAAGACCCACCAACAAAAGTGGCATTTACTTCCATTCCGCTTCCTTCTGGATCATCATTGTTCTATTAATATTGTCAAAAGTTTGCTTCCCCTGCAAAAAAACACATTGATCCATATCTACCAGTTTTGGCATCATCTTTGTCATTCTTTTAGCCATTGTAGACATAAACACTTTATAATCATGGTTTAGAATTGAAATGGGCTAGATCTGATGGGTCTTTACCATCTTTAGATATTACAGCCACCACTTCTTTCTTCCAGGAATTTGGTGTTTCTCCTGTTTTTAAAACACTGTTTAAAACCCTTTTTATCATTTTTCCCTGGTAGCTTCTAAACTTCCACAGGGATACCATCTATTTATGGGGACTTTCCTGTAGATTAGTTATACATCTCCATTTTTATCTCATCTCCTCCTATCCAAACCTTTAGTAATTGAGCCTCATCTACCTCTAACCTTGGCATGTTTAATTCTTCCATAAACATTTACATTTGTACCTTTTCTTGATTTCCATATTTTCTGCTTTATACAAATTTTCATAAAATTTCTGAAATATTTTTGTACCTCTACAGAGTTTCTAATTATATTCGTATATTCATAGGCTACCAAAGCTTAGCAACAATCCTTTCTACTTTCTGTTGCCTACGTTGTTGTGCTAAAAGTTTTTCTGCTCTGGAGTTATCCAAAAATAGTTGCTTAATGGCAATATTTATAAACTCATGCATATATAACGATAGGAGGTACTGCCACCCATGCCAGGAGAAGTAGGGCAGTGGATGAGTAACATATGCCAGCACAGCTAGCTGGAAATATGTAAATAATTTTATGTCATTTCAATATCAAACTGATTTGTACAGATGCTTGTGTTGAAAATGTATTTGTAAAGTTGCTTGTGTTAATAATGTTTCAACAGTGTGCCTTGCTGGAAAGAAAAGATATGTGCATGCATTATTGTAACTGTTTAAATGTATATGTTTTGACAGATGATACTGGAAGAGAAGAAGTTAATCTCAAACTTCAAAAATATTAAGTAAATGAAACTACTGGGCCTAGAACATAAATGTGTTATCTCACAGTTTTGAATGAAGCCAGATATGCAGTTTATGTAAGAATTATGGCTTTGTATCTCTGTAGGAGGAGTAAAAGTGTTAAAATTATTTTATGACTTCCAGGAGCAGCAGCAGATCTGAGCAAAGCTCTATCTGTGTGCATGGTAACATAGGTGCTAAATCCTGGCAGCTTCTAGCAATACGGGTACATGGAAACCAGAAATCAGATGACCAGATATATGTAATGTCATTCTGTACAGAAATAATGTTTTAATATTAGAAGATACTAAATTCTCAGGAGCAGCCTATTCTTGGAACCTGACAAAGGAGGCAGACCACTCACCCACTTCATCTTGTCTTGAGCTAGTAAGTGAACAGGGATAGTAATTCTTTAACTCAGTTATGAAAATATAGTGAGAATAGTTAAGTATTGTTTTTTTGTAATTGTGTGAATTTTTCTAGCTGCATTATTTTTAGTATTTCCTATGACTGAAACTCTGGCATATACTGTAAATAGATATGTAGTATTTTCATGTTCTTTTATTATTTATTATTAAAGATATTTAAACTTCTTATTGTGGCTGATCCTTTTAGAAAAATATTTAAATTTTGAGAGTATTACCATATATTTATTTGGTGATATTTATGGCCACTCCTGAAAGCCTGGCTGTTTGGTCAACATTACCATTTGTATTAATATTAATTTCACTCAGTACAATTGAGTACCCTTGCAAGAGCCTTAGGTAGCTGGCTTTGTAGTGCCTGGTAGCAGTGATAACTACCTTATAGTCTGGGCAGATGGGGGCATAGCTAATAAACCTGTGCCAGCCTTTGTCAGGTGTGTGTGTATGTGTGTGTGTGTGTGTGTGTGTGTGTGTGTGTGTGTGTGTGTGTGTGTGTGTGTGTGTGTGTGTGTGTGTGTGTGTGTGTGCGTGTGTCAGCTACTTGGCTTGGGCACTCAGCTGAAGACATAACTCTGCAGCTGTACCAGTGGGGAGACTTACTGTGGGACCTGGAGGAAGATGGATAGGGAAACCCAGACCCCAGGCTGAGTGTGTTCCCTGTGTGCTGTTAGGGAAATTGTGCTTGATGCAGAGAGGTCTGCATCTGGAAATACTGAGTGCATCCATTTGTATTCCAAGTGAATGTCCTTCTCCAGTGTCAGTGGTGAGGATAGAGGCTCCTTGATTACTGGGCCTATGTGGAGACATCACAGCATATTATCAAGGTAATCTCTTATTTTCTGTTTGGCATTCTTCAATTGCTCCTTTTCTTGTTCTTTGAGATTCCCCATATTTTGCAGTACTTTAACCTTTGTCAGTACCTCTAAATAATTCTTGTTACTTCTTAACCATATCTCTCTTTCATTTACGTCCATCCTGTTTTTAAACTCTACTTTAATTTTATCCCACTCCCTAGCTATATTTTCAGAAGAAATTTCTATCTTCCCTAATAACTCCCGAATAATTTCCACTACCCATTCCTTAAATTCCTCTCTTTTTAACAGATAGGTGAGAAAGTGCCAGTGTCTCATTTTTATTTCATTACCCTGCATATTTATTTTAGCTATTATTGGCAAGTGATGTGAAATAGTTATTGCATATATATATATCAAACCTTTCAATTAAATGCATATGTTCCTGTGAAATATAATTTCTGTCTAGCCTAGCCCAGTTTTTGTACCTTGGGGAATAATATTTACGTTCAATCTGAACTCCTACTACTGAATTCATATATTCCATTCCAAATATTTTCATTAATTTCTTCATAAATCTACCCTCTTTTGTTATATGTTCTCTTCTGGGCCCCCAAATTACATCCTAACTGCAGCAAGTCAAATTCCATTCACCACCTATAAGTAATATTCCCCTGCTGAAACCTGATTATCCCCACCCACATAATTTTCTTAAGCTCCATTATAGAAGTTTTAGTTGGAATCTAAATACATATTAGTATAATCCTCTTCCTTGCCAGTAGCTCTTCCATTAATAATAAATCAACCTTTATTATTAATCTTCCCCCTTTCTATCACTATTGGATCTCTTCTTGCAATTAATGTAAGTACTCCCCTTTTCCTTTGTCCCAGATATTCTGCTGAATAACCATTCTGAAATCCTCTCTTTATCAAATTCACAAGTTAATTTCTTTCCAAATGTGTCTCTTGTAGCATAGCTATTTGCACTTTACATTTTATAATACAGTTCATGACTGTATATATATATATATATATATATATATATATATATATATATATATATATATATATGGTTTCACTTCATAATCTCGAAATGCTGAAATACCGAATTACAGCATTCCGAGACCATGAAGTCAAACCATTCACAATACCGAAACCCACAATCACGATTCACACAATCACGAACATAAATACACCACATAACACACACACCATTCCACCCAGACCACACAAACCACACAACCCTACACTACATATGCACCCCCCACACCCCCTACTTATATATACCAACTACGAGATCGCACATAACAAAAAAAAAAAGAAACCTCACACCATGGCATTCTCCACATGCTCACACATAAATAAACATCACACATACACAAACATTAACAAATCCAACACTCACACTCATACTTACACATCCCTACCCTTACCCACACATACAACATACAAAAACACGCACAAACACTCACTCACCTGCAATTTCAGGCACCATAACACTACACATAATGCACCAGAAATGCATAAGCACAGATTCAACATATTCAAATTCGCTTTTGTGCACTTTCGGCATTCTAAATTTTTGGCTTCATGGTCTCAGAATGCTGAAATTCGGTATTTCAGCATTTAGAGATTTTGAAATGAAACTATATATATATATATATATATATATATATATATATATATATATATATATATATATATATATCTTTGAGACTATTTACATTTGAAGGTAATACAGAAACTGGTGTCATTATGTTAAGAAATTATTATTCCCACTTGTTATGTGTAGCAGCTTTTTTTAAATGTCTAGTTTCACCTTTTATGTTATATGCATACACCATTTGTCAGGCTGATCTTATATACAATTGTTTCTTGTCATATCCATTTGAACCTATGTCACATCTTACAAAAGTTTTTGTTTTAGTGAAAATCCTCAAACAAATAACGTATATACCCCCAGAACACCCCTAAAATGTATTAACTTAATACTAACATACAAAACTATGAACATCTTCAAATATTGAAGTTTATCCCTCCTAATAGGAAAACTTGTCCCAGACTGACAGCATTTTTACAGACCTGGATTAACCTATAATGAAGGTTATCCATACTAAGGCACATGCTACAGACTGAACTTCTACTTCCACTAAGTGCTGCTTGTTTTTGTTTTACCTTTATTCCTATCCCAGATTAGAACAACACTTGAATGCTTTCAAAAACATTATCTTCTAGCCATTGAAGAAAAACAATTGAAAGAAAGAAGTATTCTGTTTTTATTGCCCCTTATCATATTTTCTCTATAGAGAGATGAGAACCAGATAACCAGTTGCCTCTACAAATACTCATTTATTTGCTAGATGACAATGTTTTATTATATTCAGTGTTTTTTTTATTTATTTGCTTACCTTTAAAGCTTGTTACAAGGTCAAGCCAAGGGCATTAATCCAGTCATCCCCTATGCAAGAGTAAGAAAAGCATATACATTTTTCCTGTTTCATGCTCTTTTGTCCAGACTTTTTTTCATTTTTTTTACATTGGAGTGCCTACATTTCTTAAAAATGAACAAGGAAAAAGAAAGAAGAAAGAAAGAAAAAGCAGGAGCACCTGTTTACTTTAGTATCCCTAGTATACTCAAAAATACCAGAGAAAAGCTTTAACTTATAGCATGCAGGTTATGTCATGCATTATAAAAAAATTGTTAAGAACAAAATTTTGGTTTTCTTACAGTTTACTCTTTCCTTCCTACCCCCCCCCCCAATGTCCTTCAAACATTAATGACATGAAACAGGATACATGCTTTGGAGTCCCCTACAAGTTTAACAAGGTCAAAGAAGTGCAATATTTCCAGGTTTTCTTGTTCTGTCATGTCTCGCAAATAATATAATTAATGTTTTGTAATCCCACATTTAGTTGTCATTTTTTAGCTGCTGTTTTTCTTTTTGTTGATCTCCATCTCCCAAATCCAGTCATTTCCAATGTACTCCTGATCCTTCTAGTCAACTTTTCTGCTTTTTTCTGTCTCTCAAGCATTTTCCTTTGAAATGAAAAAAGTTTCACTGGCACAGTCTCTCCATGGACTTTATTACCAGAAGAAAAAGAAGCAGAATCTCTTTCTGTTTGATACCTCACTTATTGTTGGACAAGCTTTTGTATTTCCTCATTAGAGTGTTCTGCATCAAAACGATTTTGACCCTCCAGGAAAGAATATTCTGAAAATAACTGGATAGTGCAGCATGAATCTCATGCCTGCTTCCCTGATTACTGAAGTAAATGGACTCCACTTCTGTCTGGTGTACAGTGAGAAATCTTTTTTCACAAACACTCTACTGTCTTCCACTTTTAGTACTTTGTCTGTCTGTCACAGTTTTATAAGAATCAGCTCTTTCTGCTGGTTGGACTGCATCTTTACTATTAAAGGTCTCTCTGGTACAGCAGAAAATCTCAGGTTTTCCCTACATGCTGTGCCCTCTAATGCTATTGTTTTTTGAAACACCTCTTCTTGAATAATCTCATACTCAGCCAGCCTTTTTTTTTCATTTCAACCTCTGATCACCTCATCTAAATATCTGATTAAAGCTTTTTCTGTTTTTCCAACCCCTTGTTATTTGAGTTGATGTACTCCTTCAGTGTTTCATTTATATTAATCAGCTCTGAGTACATTTGACTTATTTTCTCCTCTAGATTAGTTGAAGTCATGTCTTGCACCAAATAACAGCTTCAGAACTCTTCCTAGTCAGTGTTTTCTCCTCACTCTTTGTGGTTGATTTTCATTCAGGTTCCCTGAATTTATTTTTTTGTTGGCATCCAGGCAATGCACTTACTAGCCAGTTACTGAAATTTACCCAAAAAGGCAAGTTCACTGGCTCTGTTTTCTACATTTCTGTTTTCACACTGAGAGAGTTGAAATTAAGCTGTTACTAAGTGTGCAGCCATCTTGGAAGTCCCCTGTCACCAGAACTAAACTTAACAAAATTCTTACAATGTATAGGCAATTCGGAATCTGCATCCCAGCTCAAAACATAATTTATTTAGTTCCACTTATTTGCTCATCCAGAATCCCTGACAGAGTACTCTGTATGGAATTTTTTAAAGTCTGCCATCTAATTACACTCCCAAAACATATATATGTTTTCAGGTACCTCTTTTTTCCTCATCACACATCCAACATTTGTCATCAGCCTGAGGAAAAATTATTTGGAGTCTGCCTAGGGTATAAAAGTATCACTGCAAACACAGCTGAAAAATCCTAAATATTTCTCGTTGTCTATACTCTGATCCCAAACCCTGATAGGGAAGGCAATCACTAGCCTGCACTCCAATTGTCTTCTTCCTATTCTATTATCTTTCCTTCTCTAATTATTTGTTCCTAATATCTTGGTTCCATTGCCATCTTCCTCCAGTAAATTCCAGGCCCCATTTTTCTATTCTTTGTACACCTAATTGCAGTCCTCCATATTGACAGAATCCCTGTTCTCCATTCCTGTGTTGGCTTAGTTCTTTTTCTTAACACCTTTATTGAATTATCACTTGTGGCACACGCACATTTACATTTATATAAAAGTAATCAAACTGTATTAACAAGTTAAAATTAACAAACATTATGCTTTGCATATATTGCTGTATATCACATAATGTAAGCAACATTACATAAATTATTCAATTCCTGCCCTTTTTAAACAAGAAGCATCTTTGTTAAGCCATCACTTACAAAATAAGCAATCATACATTTATATAAATGAAAACAAATCACTGTCACACAATCCTAGTTGCAAGCATTTTACATCACAAACTGTACTGACACATTCCCAGTTGCAAACATTATACATGACTTATAATCTACCCAATAATATTCAAACATTACATAGCTCATTTAAGTTCTGCCTTCTTTTAAACCTCATTCCTCCCCTAGATGAATTGTTCCACCAATTCCCATTTTTTCCTATCTAGTCTGCTGCTACCTTTTTCTAAAGATCTAATTTCCAGTTGTTTTATATCTGTAAGTATATTCACTACTTCTAATATATTTGGTTTGAATATTGATTTTCAGTTTCTAGTAACTGATTTTTTTTTGCAGCCACCATAATTAGAGACAGCAAGGCCTTACCATGTCTAGGCAATTCTAATTCTGTATCATATCTCAGAAAAATCATCTCCCATATCACACCAATCTGCCCACCCAGCATCTCTGACAGTGCATCCCGTGGGGAATCCTTAAAGTCTGCCAACACACTGTACTCCCAGAAAATATGTTCTCAATTACCTCTTTCTTCCTCATCACATCTCCAACATTTGCTATCTACCTGAAAAAAATTCTCTGGAGTCTTCTTGCGTTATAAAAATACCTATGTAAACATTTCCAAGCAAAAATCCTAAATCATCTAGATTTTGTTGCATATTTGAGAGACATACATATATCCTCCCATCTTCTCTTTGTCTATTGCTTATCCAGTCTCTCTTCCTAATCCTTTCTAACCTTCTCTGATTGATTCTTATAGTTAACATGCCATGTTGGCTTAGTTCTTAGTATACTTTCTGCTACTTTATGAATGTAATATTCTGTATGACTGTTGCTATTCTTTTTAAGGATCTATGTCCAAACTCCCATTTTGCCCTTATTTCTTGAAATACCCCCTGCTTCATCATCAACATCCCTTTCCACTTTGAATTGTAGCTTTCTGCTTGTATTATGTATAAGTGCCTTAACCTTATAGCTGTAAAATATCCCTCCAAATCGGGTAATCCTAAATATCCTTCTCCCTACCAGAGACTGATATCAGAGTACAGATAGGGGGAGGGGGACAACGGAATCTTAAGTGAAATACCTGCTCTGGTAGAGTTTTTAGCTGAATCTAGAACTAAAGCTGTTGTTAAAAAGGGATAATTAGTAGGGCATGTAAAATATTGCATAACAATAATAACTGGTCAGAGTAGGTTAGAAAAATTGGGAATACATACTTGAAAAGCAATTTACAAGAAAACAATGGAAAGACATATAGGATCAAAGGATCATAGGAGATTACTATGCTATCGACCTGACGGTCATTTTAAGCTTAGCCGTTTCATCCCAATGTAATACCATAGAAATGCTAGTCAGTACCCAAGACTGCATTTAGTAATGACTGCCCATGTCCAGGAACATTGTGGGCTCTTTCCCCAGTAAGAATTTATGGTGCTCCATCCACTCATCCAGGTTCCTCTTGACCATTGTCATAGAGGTGCTGTGCTTCACATGAATTGGTAGCCTGTTCCAAAGATGTGGCAGTCACTGGGAGATAAATCTGGCCCTCCAGCATATCTTATTTAAGTCACAGGCAATATTTAGCTCCCTGGAACAGGTACCCTAGTCCCATTTGATTTATGGATATGCAGCAAGTTCATTAGGTTTGGGTGTTGGATTGCTCTGTAAGCCAGGCATAAGTCTCCCCTAAGAAGTCTATATGATACAGAGTATAGTGACAGGGGCTTCAGTCAATCTGTGTAAGGCACATGCTGGAGCCCTTTGATTTTCTTTGTTAGAAACCTCTGAAGTTTCTCTAATTGCTGCAGGTGCTTACTACAGTACATGTCAAACTGGGCGTTATACTCAATTATGGGCCAGATAAGTGCTGAGTATAGGGGGTTATAACTTCATTTACTCTCAAGGTGATACCTTTACTAATCAAGTGTGCTATGTAGAAAGCTTTCCTTACTACATTAGACACATGATGGTCGAAGTTAAGGTCACAGTCAACTTGTGATCCCAGGTCCCTTACCACTTCATGGGTACTTAGGGTATTATTATTGATTTGATAGTGTGAGTGGACATTGTTTGTGCTGAAGGGAATGATCCATGTTGTTGATCTGCGTGAGACCCTCCTAGAGTATACTGATATAATTTGGGGATTCAATGATTGCACCTACTTTGCAGTCATCTGCAAACTTGTTCAGCCACAACCCCTTAGTTTTGACCTGAACTTCTGAGAAGTATATACCAAACAGTAGGGGGCCCAGCACTGATCCCTGTGGCACCCCACTGGTGACAGGTCTGCTGGTTGATGTGGAGTCATCCACTTTGATAGTGTGCATCTGGTTTCTGAGCCAGTTGACAACCCATCTTACAACAAAGGGGTTTACATTCAGTTTGCTAAGTGCTTATGCACTCTATAAGCACTTACATGAGTGCATGGATCATGCTATCCCAAACAGAACTAAGACTCTATCCTCCAAAAAAGGAAGCCAATCTGGTGGTCCCCTGCCATAAACAAACTCTACAACAGAAGGAAGAAACTGTTGCAAAAGAGAGTAAAATCCCATGAGTGGAGGAGCTCCCTGGTCAGTCTCAGTAAGAAGCTGAGATCCCTTATAAGATCCTCCAAAGCTAACTATGAAAACAGAATTGCCACTGATTCTAGGGACTGCCACAAAGCATTCTATAGCTATGTAAGAATTTCATTGGCAACACCCAGATCTGCTCTGAGTTACAGCACAATGGTACGAAAATTACAGAACCAACTGATATTGCCAACATCCTGGGAGATAGCTTCAGTGCTAACTTTATCCCCCTCTCACCCCCTAAAGGGCCCATATATATACAGGAAGAATGCAGAGTCCCTGTAATCACAACTACACAGGTAAAAGCTGCACTCTCTAAAGCCAAAAACACAGCATCCATGGGACCAGACAACTTTCCAGGCTGCATTTTACACAAACTTCAGAACGAACTGGCTCCCCACCTAAGCACCATGTTCAATCATAGCCTCACATCAGGCTTTGTGCCCACTGAATGGTGCACAGCAACAGTTATCCCATTCCCCCAAAGGGGGAGCCACCTCTGATATTGGGAACTATCTCTCTATTACCCTGATGATCCTGGTCTGTAAGGCCATGGAACGTATCATCATGGAACTCATAAACAAAGACATTGGTAACCTCCAAACTCTGGACCCCACCCAGTTCAGGTTTGTGAAAGGAAGATCATGCCTCCTGAACCTGATCGAGTTCTTTGAGGCAGTCACCAAAGCTGTAGATGAGGGTAAGGTGATTCACACAGCCTATCTTGACCTCTCCAAGGCTTTCGACACCATCCCCCATTCTGGAATTATAGCTAAACTCACTAAACTAGGTATAAATCCCTACATCACAAGATGGGTTGCTAACTGGCTCACTGACAGAACCCACACTGTAAAGGTTGCAGACTCCAAGTCTGACTTCAAACCAGTGACAAGTGGAGTACCACAGGGTTCTGTCCTGGGACCTCTCCTGTTTGGTATCTACTTCTCTAAAGTACAGACTGACACAGAAGGCCTTTAGCTAATGAAGTTCACAGATGACTGCAAACTAGGAGCCATAGTCGAGTCCCCAAATGATGTGGACATCCTACAGAAGGGCCTCACTGAGACAGATGCCTGGTGTCAGAGCCATGGCCTCAAGCTCAATGCCAAAAAGTGCATTGTCATCCCCTTTGTAAAAACTCTGTACCCATGAACTACCACATAGGCGGCAGTTTACTTAATGCCGAATGTGTGATAAGAGACCTTGGGACCCAGATGCACAGTAGTCTCTCCTTTGATAATCAAATCGCCACAGTAGTCAGGAACTCCTTCTACATGGCACACCTCATCACAAAAGGGTTCTCATCCAGGAAAAAGAGGTCATTGTTCCCCTCTACTCGACACTCATTGGACCCATTATAAAGTACAATGCCCCTTTTGGAATGTACCTCACAAGACATCTGCAGCAGCTGGAAAGGCCACAGAAGTATGTGACAAAGAGGATTACTGGCCTCAAACAGATGCCCTACACTGAACGTCTCAAAAAACTCAAGCTTTACTCCATAGCATATCACCTACTCCGAGGTGATCTCTGCCTAACATATAAAGTTATGTCAAACACAGAGCTGTTGGACATGCTACACCTAAAGAAATCCCAAGCCCGCCGAGCTACATGTTCTAGGGACCTAAACCTTGTCACCACAATAAACAGGACATGCTGGAGGGATAGATTCCTGTCCCAGAGACTTCCTATACCCTGGAACCAGCTACCCATCTATGTCAAGCAAAGTTCCTCATTAGCACTCTTGAAGAAGAATCTTGATGAGTGGATGGGAAATAGGAAATACACCCCGGGGATCACTTCTGTGGCTCTGCTCAACAAGGGCACAGGAAAATAACTTTCTTGGGTGGTGTAAGCCAGGGAACCTTGTTAGCTAGGCTTACTTAGGCCCTTGGGCCAATAGCCTACTACCTACCTATGAACCTATGAAACTGTCAGTAATGCGCGAATGTCAGATTGTGTTGAAAGCCTTTGCCAGGTTGAGGTATGCTGTGTGCACAGATTTGCCTTCGTCAATGGCCTTGGTCACATTTTCAAAGAAATCCACCAGATTTAACAGGCAAGAATTGCCTTTCACGAAGCTGAATTGGGTAGGATTTTTGGTTTGGAGGTCATCTATGTCTTTATTTATGAGTTCCATAATGATACGTTCCATGGGCTTACAGATGAGGCTGGTCAGGCTTATGGGTCTGTAATTCCCCAGTTCTGTTGCTAGGCCACCTTTGTGGAGGAGAAAAACTGCTGCTGTTCTGAATTCCACAGGAACAAAGCCTGTGGTTGGGCTATGACTGAAAAGGGTACTTATTGGTGATGCTAGTTCATGTTTTAGCCTGTTTAGAAGACATCCTGGGAAGTTGTATAGTCCTATAGGGGCTGATTTTGCTTTGGACAAAGCTTTGAGAACCTGCTGTTCAGATATGTAGAGTGGGGAGGATTTAGGGGAAGGTTTGTTTTAAGTTAGGAGAGGGTAAGGGAGTGACATTTTCACCAAACCTATCTATTATCAGGTTTGCTATCTCTGTGAGGTCAGTGTGTGTGATACTGTTGGCCACTAGTTCTGCACATGCTTGGGTCCTACCCTTTAGCTTACATACATAGCTGTAAAAGGCCTTATGGCTATCCTTGGCTGTACTTGCTAAGTTTCTCTCAAAGGACCCCTTAGAGGATTTGACAAGTTGTCTTATTTACCTGTTGAGGCTGAGGAGGGTGCTTTTCCATTGTTGGGTCCTTGCCTTTGCTTTCTTGGACCGCAACTTTTTGCATTTATTGTAAAGTTTGCAGATGCTGGATGTCCACAGTGGCAGCTTGTTTTTACCTTGTTTTTACTTGGGACTCTGACTTTGATTCTTTCTGGTACAGCCAAGTTTATAGACTTATGCAAGTGATTGTACAGGGCTTTAGTGTAAGCTTCAGCGCAGTTACCACGTACAGCTTGGGGTGGGGCTTGGAATGCATTTACACCTTCACCTTGGAGGGTATAGTTTGCCTTGGTGAATATTTTTTGTCTGATTTCACCCTTTATGAGCTCTGGTGTTAGTGCCAGCTTGAAGGTGACTAATTTGTGGTCCGTTTTAACTAATGTGAGTCCAGATCCAGAATGTATGGACAATTTGTTCAAGGGCATTTGAATTAACAAAGTTAAGGAACTTTTGCACTAGCTCCCAAGTGTGCAGCAAAGTCCAGAAGTTTGAAGATCTTTGCTTGGAAGTGTTTTTATAGGTATTTTTATAATCCAAGCAGACACCAAAGAATTTTTTCCTCAGGTTCATAGCAAATGTTGTAGTGATGGAGAAGAAAGAGGTGACTGGGAACATATGTTCTGGGAGTATAATGAGATAGCAGATTTTTAAAAATTCCCTGCTGAGTACTCTGTTAGAAATACTGGGCGAGTAAATGGCTGTAACTAAGGAAATTATTCTTTTGAACTGAGACATAGGATCTGAAGTGTCTAGACAGTGTGGTGCCTTATTATGTTTAATTCTGTTGGCTACCAAAAAAGCAACTACAAGATGGAAGTCATAGTTTAAAGCAACTGTATCTGAAATATTGAATATTATAAAAGAGAAAAAAGAACTGGAAGAGATATCTTTAAGAAAAAGGAAAGAACAGATTACATAGACATAAAAGGAAATTGTGGGAACAATCCATGCAGAATAATGTTCAGGAGGAGGAGTGAGTTTTAAGGGAAAGCAGGAATTCAGCAATTTATGTAATGCTTGACTGCTAGTTTCACAGAAAGAAAAGATAAGCAATGTATAGTGTATGTGACTAGGAAAAAATGTTAATATGGTTTGTTTTTTTATCTGCTAAGTATTTTGCCTATGTCTTAAGTGATAATTTAATAAAGGTGTTTAATACAAGAAACATTTTACTTTTTCTAGATTTTCCCTTTGCTACTAAAACAGAGAATTTCTATGAGAAACTACTGATTTTTATCTTTTTTGGTTTGATTTTAGTATCTCTCTAGGGATGGGAAGACTCAACAGGAAGTAACAGAACTCTTGCCTGCTTGTAAAACTGTTATTTCTCACTTAAACAAGAATAGCTGCTGGCACCATGGCAACACAAATAGAAAAGCAAATTGTTTTGATACGGAGAGCAAGCTATTTTGTTATGTGTGCCTATTGCTGCAAATTAAGAATTAGGGAACAGATTATTTTGTTATCTACCCTTACTACTGCAAAGAAATAGAGGAAGCGGTGTTGCAGTTGTGAATTGGTACATGTCCAAGCTGTTATAAAATAGAGAAAGGAATGTTACTAATTAGATAAGGCAAGAAAACTAATAGCAGTGGCAGAGCTGTTCCACCACAGTGACTCTTGGTTGGCTGATCAGATTTTTGGTTTGTACTATGATATTTTGTACCTTTTTTTGTTTGTTTGTTTGTTTCTTTCTTTAGCTGGACAGAATCTGGTAGCCTTTAAAAATTTTGAGTTCTGCGTGTTACTATAGATGTGTGGCTGCATCCCCCACACCCCCTGCTAATTATATATATCAGCTGTGAGATTGTTCTACAGTGGGGAATTGCAAATTCCCCAATCCTCAGTGTTCACAATCTTGTACAAACTTAATGCCAGCAGAAGGGGTTAAATGAGTTTCAATCATTCCTGACAGTGGAAAAACATTTGATATTACAAGCATTCAATTATATGGAATGCTTCCACATATACACATACATATCACAAATATATGTAGTTAATGCAAAATATTAACATGGGATTATGACACTCAAATCTTCCTGAAGGTTAGTACGTTGTAAATTTGATGACCAAACCTATTATCTTATAAATCGCTGTGGTATTTCACTGTCCTTGATTTCATAAGTTTGCTGTGTTTCCTTTATATCTATATTGTGGTAAGATATCAAACCTTACAGATGAGAAACCTATATTGTGTTCATTCTTGTGAGCTTTTTAAGCTTCAACGTGTAGATCAGCACTCAGTTACAGTTTATACCTTGCCTGCATGGAGCACTATGGAGCTCATGTTTTAGTTAAAAAAAACGTCTTGTGTTAATCTGTAGTGAATATTTGCTACAGTTTAGACCACACACACTGAACGCTGCAGTGCTCAGGTTTGACCATAAATGCAATACTGGCTTTTAAAAGCCAGTATTATATAAAGTCTGATCAGGATTATGGATGGCCGCTTGTGCCCATCCATCACTTTGCTCCCAGGGCCATTGCCTCTCTCTTTATGCCCTAGCTATACTTCTCTATCTTACTATCCCTATCCATAATTAAAAGCTTCCAGTTGCTGATTTGTATAATCTTTTGTTTAATCTCTTCACAGATATCCTTAGCTACCATAACAGTATCCTTTTTAATCCATACAACTAAAATATGTGATCTTGTAATGTCTCAGTTAATACGGGTATTGCTGAACCAATTCATGTGTGGGTACGTAGTTTACCAATTAAGCCTTTGTTTTATCTTCATTAATTTTATAACCAGAAAAGTACTGAAACTGTCTCAAAATTTTCCACAGTACCAAAATATATTTTTCTAGATTTATCAAATGCAAAATAATATAATATGCAAATAAGGCTAACTTTTCTTAAATATCATATGCTAGTGATATCTTTGAATTTGTGAGCCCCTTATTTTTTCTGTCAGTGGCTCTACATAGAAAACAAATAACAAAGGGGAAGGAGGATAACTTTGCCTGATTCCTCTGTTCAAACACAGCTTGTCAGAGTGGAAACTTCCCACCTTAATTTTTTATCTCTGACCCTTCATATATCTTCCTAATTAACCCTGTTCGTCTATAATGTAATTTAAATGCTTCCATTGTTCTACTCATAAAATCTCAGTTGCCTCTGTTGAATGCTTTCACTGCATCATGACTCACCAACAATAGTAATGTCTTCTTACCTTCTGCTTCCCTTTGGATCATTACTGTTCTGTTAATGTCAGTGTCAGCAGCACAAAAGGTAGCACACTCACCTTTAGTTCAGATGACTGTGGGTTCTATGCTACATCCAGCAGATGGATTGCTAACACAGTAGTGGAACATAAGGAGGGTGCTGCATTCCTGAGTGTGTCATCCTTCAGATGAGATGTTAAATGAGGATCCATCTGTCTGAGTTGGTGTTAGCTCAGGTGGATGTAAAAGATTCCATGGCACCTATCAAAAAGAGAAGGGAATGTTCCACCGATGCTCTGGCCAAATTTCCCCTAGTAGTATAAATACCACATCAGGTGTCCCCTGAAAAGAGGCTGCTAGCCTACTGGAACTATCTCAGTCAACAAAAGATGGATGGGGAAAAAAAGAAAAATAATTAAGGAAGGATGGATGGATGGATGGATGGATGGATGGATGAATAGATAAAGTTGTTAAATATTTTCCTGACCTCCACAAAACCATAATGATCCATATCAGTGTTGGCAACACTTTTGACATTCTCTTAGCCAGTATAGGCATAAACACTTTATAGCCATGATTTAAAATTGAAATGGGTCTATATGGCTCTATATGAGGCTGGGTCTGAAAGGTTTTTACCTGCTTTGGGTAATAGAGCCACCACAGCTTTCTTCTAAGATCCTGGCACTTCCCCAATTTTAAAATGTTATTAAACAAAACCTCCCAGAGCTTTATCACTTTCTTCCTTCCCAATGTTCATACTCCCACATAAATACCATCTATCCCTGAAGACTTCCTTGTTGATTGATTATACATCTCTTCTTATCTTAGCTATTAATTTTTCAGCCTCATCACTCTCTAATCTTGGCATAATTAAGTCATTCATAGATATTTCCATGTGTGCGTTTTCTTGGTTTCCATGTTCCTCTGCTTTATATAAATGTTCATAAAATGTTCAAAGAATCTGTAATAGCTCTGTGGGATATCTCGTTATTCTTCTTGTCATGGGCTTACTTTCTGTTGTCTGTCATTATATTAAATATTTTTGTGCTCTGGAGTTGTTATCAAAAAATTGTGGCTTAACAGCAATCTTCATTAATGCTTTATATTGTCCAAATGCTGTCTTAGTTTCCCTTTAGGACTTTGGAGATGTTCCTCTTCTTGTTCTGTGAAATTCCCCTTACTGTGTAATACTTTAAAATTTGTCACCCTCTCTAAATAATTCCAATTACTTTTATTCAATATATTTTTTTCTCATTTCTACCATGAGTTTACCCTCCACTTTCATTTTACCCCACTTGCTACCCTTCTGAAGAAAATTTTCTCTTTTTCAAAAGTCTTGAATCATTTCCACTAGCTGTTCCTTAAATTCTTCTTTAACAAAAAGTAGGAAAGTGCAGGTATCTCATTTTACTTCATTACCCTGTACGTTTGTCTTGGATTTTCATGGTGCATGATCTAAAATAGCTATAGGATGTATTGCAAGGCTTTTAATTATATACATACGTTCTTGTGAAATACAATTTCTTTCCAGTCTAACCCAGTGGTAGCTCAGGTGGATGTAAATGATTTCATGGCACCTATTGAAAAGAGAAAGGGATGTTCCCCCTGATGCTCTGGTAGAATTTCCCCTAATAGTATGAATATCACATCTTTCTGGGTTTCTGCTATTGAATTCACATCTTCCATACCAAATATTCGCATATATTGTTTCAGATGTCTATGCTCCTTTGTCATATTTTCCCTTACTAGACTCCCTGTTACATGCTCACTATTGCAAATTAGGTGCCAGTCCCTACCCATAAATAATATTCCCTGCTGAAAAGACATGATTTATCTAAAAGTATGTTAAGCTTCATAATAGCAGTTTTCGGTGGAATATAAATGCATGCCAGCATAATTCTCCTCCTCTGCCAATAATTTTTTAGTACCACAAATTTACAATTATTATCTTTTCTTTCCTCTATCACTATTGAAACCACTATAGCAATCAATATTATTATCCCCCTTTTCTTCTATCCCTGATCTTGTAATGAATGCCTACCCTGAAATTATTTCTTTCTCAGATTCACATGCTCAGTTCTATCTAAATGTGTGTTTCAACATTGCTATATGCACCCTACATTTAATATAAGTCAATACTCTTTCCTTTTTGTCTATACCTGCAAGGCCATTTACATTCAGTGATAATATGGGCAGAGGAACCATTATGATGGGATACACAGCAGTTCTGAATGTGTATTTCCAGTGTTTAACTTGCATGCACACATTAATATTTGACAAGCTGATCTCTTATATAGTTGTTTCATCTTACCTCCTTTTGAACCTGTGTCACATTTCAAGACTTTATGTTGTAATGAAAACACTGAACGAAAAAAAGCTAAATACATCTTCAGAACCTCCACCTCCTCCTTCTAACTCAGAATAAACATAAAAACTATGTACAGTTTCAACACATGAAGTTAATAAACAGCTAATGGATAATTTTTCATCAGTCCTCAGTTTGCTTTAAGCATCAAGTAACAGCTGCTAAAAAAGCTTTCTTTCTTCAAAGGGAGTTTACCAATCACCTCTTCTTTCAATGGGATGAACCTTTTCTAGAATAAAAAAAACAAAAATTTCTTAAAATCCTGAAATGTAACTGAATGCTTATACAATGCAGTCCTTTCATCTGTTTTATTTATATCATAAATATGTTGGTAAATTTTTGCTAGAAGCTTTCTCAGTTTTACCCACATAAAAAGCAGGACAGGTTAAATATCAGGCTAAATAAATCATGACTGTAGTATTATAATGGGTGTAAGGGCTTTAGGTTGTTGTGTTATAATAAAATTAATACCCTCCAATATGTACCTATACTCAGCACAACTCCAACACTTAAAACACAATTATTGGATATAAGGTCTTTTCTTGAACCATCATGGAGCTTCTGAAAACATTTATTTTAAACTATGTTTATTGTTATACACCACTGGGGATCCATTGCCCAAAAAGCCATCCCTCTATAAGGGCTTAATAGTAATTTTCCAGTGTTTTTCTAAAATCTCTCTAATTTCTTTAGAAGCCCCATCAAATTCATAAAGTGATACTGTATAAAAAAAATTATCTGACCACTACTGTCAGATTTAGTATACAAGACATCTGGAAATCTTAAAACAGTTCTATATCTAGTGTTTATTTCACGTAAAAACCTTGTTTGTAATATCCTCTATTAATTTCAAATGGATAACTCCTCCCAAAAAAAATTGTTTTAAACCTATCCAATTCTTGCATTAACAACACATCCTCAGATACAATACGGGGCAACCTAATCTCTTGTTGCTTGAAAACATTTTTCTTTTGTCATGGCAGGTAAATGCTTAGGTTGTATAACATACAAAATATTATAGAGGATTTTTTCCCTATCTGTCTTTATAAATTCTTACATCCAAAAAATTAATTCTCCTGTCATTGCTCCCCCTTTTTGAAATGAAGGAAAGAGGCAGTGTTATTAATGTATCACAAAAACTCATTAATCAATAACTCACTACCATACTACAAAGTAGATGTATCATCCAAATATCCAAGATGCATCTTTAGGTAGCTCGAATAAGTGGAGCAAAAACATACATCCTCTCTCACCACAAGAGTACAATTTTTGCAAATACCAGGGCAGCTACTGTTGCCATAGCTACCCCAATCATTTGCTTATAGTATTCAAAACCAAAAAACACAAAATTGGTGGTTAACACCAGCTTCATACTTTCCACCAATAAATTAATATCACTTTGCATCAAATCAGTAACATTTATAAGAACTTCAATAAACCACTGCAAACCTAAAACATGCAAAATTACTAAAAAAGGATCCTTCACATCTATCACCGAAAATCAAAATCTGTCATAATATTGCATATTTGCTATTTTATAAATGCCAAGTATCTTTAAACACATAATCTTTATCAGAAAAAAAATTATTTATTGTCAATCATTTTTGCTAGATACTGAGTTTTAGAACCCCCAACAACAACCATGGGCTTAATGTGGGGTCCTCTATTGATTTATGTATTTTTGGAATGCCAAAATGGCTGGAATACTTGTTTGTTAACATTTAAATAATCAAAACAGTTTTGCTTCAGTCAAATGATTATTACTCAAGTCATCCAATCACTCATCAAATTTACAACAAGCTATATTAATTTCATTGATTGCATCTCCCACAAAAAACTCTCTATCATTCACATAATTTAACATTTTTTGGGTATAGAAGAAACTGTCCATAATAAATGCCTCTTGTATTCCTTCTGTCTTTTTTGTTGCCTCACAGAAAGAGGTTCCCCAGTTTGATTTACAGCTGGGGTGCCTTCCATGCATAGTCTGCATGACCTCTCTGTGTTGGCAAAGGTTTCCTCCAGGTGGTCCAGTTTCCTCCCACATTCCAAAGATATGCAATAATGGGATTAGTCACTTTAAAATGCCCATAGGTGTGAACGTGTATGCAAGTGTGTAGTATGGAAGAACAACTGTGGCTGGGGTAGCCACCTGGTGATGTGAACCTTAGCTCTAGATGATTGTCATTCTTAAAGTGACACCCTGATCCCCATGTGCAAAAATTGGAAAAAAGGGTGTGGATAGATGGATGGATGGATCAATGAATGGATTTTAAGAAGTGTTTTGTAAAGTGTTCATTAGAGGGAGATCTTTTAAAGTTTTTAAAGAGACTGTTTTTGAGGAGATCATAATTTAATGAAGTTCTGCTCTTATTTGGAAATGAAAACACTAATTTGAATATGATTATTCCAATAAACTGTGTTTTAGACTTTGCACTCATATGGTTATTACATCTACCAGAGTAACAAATCTTTGTCATATGCTTGGGGTATAAAAATAACTATGCAAATGCCTCCAAGTGAAAATCCTAAAACTTTGAGACTTTGTTGCATAGTTGGGAGCCATACATCTGTCCTCCCGTTGTTTGCTTGTAAACTGCTTATCCAGTCTCTCTTCCCAATTTTTTCTCACCTCCACTAAATGACTCATAGTTATCATCCAGTATTGTATATGCCATATTAATTATCCTTTTTAACAGTAGCTTCTGTTCTAGGTTCAACTAAAAGTTCCACCAGAGCAGGACTTTCAGTTAGGATTCTCCATCCCTTTGTCTTTGCCTATACTCTAATATTAATCCCTGGTAGGGAAGGCAGTCTGTAGCCTGCAGCCCAAATGTCTTCTTGGCCTCATCCTATTATATTACCTTTTACTCTCTATTTATATGTACTCAGTACCTTTGTTTCATTTCCAATTTTCTCCAGTAAATTCCAGCCCCTTCTTGCCTATTCTCTGTTCCCTTACTTGCAGTCATCCCTACTGGCAAAAGTGTTGACTTTGTTCTTAGAATATTTTCTGCTATTTTATAAATATAATATTATGTATGTCTGTTGCTATTCTCCATAAGGATCTGTATCCAAAACCCACTGACTCTTTATTTCTTGAATTTTCTCTCGCTTCATCATCCCTTTCCACTTTGAATTATAACTTTCTACTTGTGTTATGTATATGAACCTTAATTGTGTAGCTCTAAAATATCCTTTCAAATCAGATAATCCTAAACCACCTTGTTCTATTGCAAGGATCAACTTATCCTATTTAATCATTGTCATCTTTTCCTCCTAAGTAAATTTCTTCAACTCTTGATTAATTATTGTCCATAACTTCTCCTCTGGTTGATAAAATATATGCCTGACTTGTACATAAAACAAAAGGGAATTAAAAACATTTTCATTGTTTGTATCTTACTAGCCATGTCTATAAACAAGAGCTTCCAGTGTCTCAGTTTTGATATTATCATTTGTTTAGTCTCTTCCCACATAACTTTAGCTTTTATCAGTTCATGCTCCTAAATATTTCATCTTATTGTGTCCCATTAATATGGTAATTGCTGAATCAGTTCATGTGTGGGTACATAATTTACTGCTATAACCTTTGTTTTATCTTCATTAATTTTATATCCCTGAAGACTTGAAACTGACTCAAAATATTCCACAGCAGTGAAATGTCCTTTTCTGGATCTATCAGGTACAAAACAATGGTGTCTGCATTTAAAGCCAGCTTTTGTTGTTTACCATACCGGTTATATCCTTGCATTTCTGAGCTCCTCATTTTCCTTGGCAGTAGCTGTAAATATCAAGAAAATAACAAAGGGGAAGGAGGACATCCCTGCCTAGTTCCACTGTTCAGACACAACTTATCAGAGAGGAACCCTACCATTTTAATTTTGGCCTCTGATCCTTGATATATAATCATAACTAACCTTATTACTGTATCACTGAATGCAAAATGCTTCAGTTGCCCAACTCAAAAAATCCCAGGTTACTCTGTCAAATGATTTCTCTGCATCAAGACCCACCAACAACCGCAGTATTTTCTTACACACTTCTTCCCTCTGGATCATTAATGTTCTTTAATGTTGTCAAATGTTTGCCTCCTCTCCTCAAAACCACATTGATCCATATCTATCAGTTTTGGTGTTACATTTGCCATTCCTTTGCTGGTATAGACAAAAGCACAGTGTAATCATAGTTTGAAATTGAAATGGATCTATATGAAGCTGGGTTTGATGGTTCTTTACCGTCTTTAGATATTATAGCCACCACAGATTTCTTCCATTATTTTGGCACTTCCTTTCCTTTTAAAATACTGTTCAACAAAATCTTCCAGATCTTTATCACCTTCTTCTCTTCAAACTTCCAAACTTCCACAGGAATGCCAACTATTCCTGGAGACTTTCCTATAGATTAATTATACAGCAGTGTTTTTATCTCCTCTCCTGCTGTCTTAACTGTTAATTGTTGAGCCTCCACCTCTAATCTTGGCATTTTTAAGTCTCCTATACATATTTCCATTTATGCTCTTTACTGATGTCCATATTTCTCTGCTTTAAACAATGTTCATAACATTTCTAAAATATCTTTAATACCTGTACAGTATCTCTTGTTATTTTACTGGTTGTAGGCTCCCCTTTCAAAAACATTCTGACATGAGACTGCATTGAAAGAGGGGGATCTATGGGCCGACATGCTGAAATAACTGACAAATTAACCTTGATAGAGAAGTATGACAGGTCAAAGGATAGTAACTCACAAAAATACTGTAAAATCAGAAAAAGTACTAGCTCTGAATGGGTACTGGTTGTTTTGTTGGCATCAATTAGAAAAGCTTTTGCTGTTTGCTTATATATGAGTTTCTGGTAGCAGGTGTTCTTGCTTCTTTTAGTACCTGCTTCTTTTAGTACCTGCTGCATGTGCTCAGAAAACAAGTGAAGGAGGGTGGCCTAATGGTTAAGGTGTTTGCCTTACAAACACAAGGTGCAGGGTTTGAGTCTCACAAGGGATAATTGGCTAGGCTTAAAATGGCTTGCAAAGGCAGTTAGCCTAGTACTAATCTATGATCTATGATCTATGATCTATGATCTTTGATCTAAAAGGTATTGCAACCTTATTATCCAGGTAGTCAGTTGTAGTTGTGTGGGGTGGAGAAGTATCAAACTTTCCTAATCTTGTGGGAGTAAATCCAGTCTTCCTGTCTGTGGGGAAGCTTGTAGTAATTGCCTCTGGCCAATTTCAAAAGAAGGGAGTACCACTGTTGCCTAGATCTGAAGGGAATCATCTCAATGGTCTTGGGGGATTCTTTCTGAATCTCCAGAATTACCCTGAATATTAGTGGAAAGGGTGGAAAAGTATACAGGTTAATTCCTGCCCAAGAAAAAGAAAAGGCATCTGTCCTCTACGATTTCTAGTATTAAGTCCGAAAATAGAATTTTGCTGGTTGATTGTTTACAGAGTAGACAAAACAGTCTACCTGAGGAGTTCCCCACAGATGGATCAAATCTTGAAAGACCCCTGATTCAATTTCCATTTATGAGGGTCTGCCTTGGTCTTGTTCATCTTGTCTGTCACACAATTTTGCTGTAATGGAATGTAAGATGCCTGTAGAATGAGACAGTATTCTAAAGCTATATTCCATGCTAATATGGCTAATCTGCCCTTGGGGTAAGATCTGGTTCCCTCTTGCTTGTTTAGGTATCACATCACTGTGGTATTGTCTGTGGTTTACTATCAAAATTTTGAATGGCAAAAGAAATGCCATTTGCAACTCCAAAGCAAAACAACAAAAACAAAATCACTACCACCGTTACAATGTCGAATCAGTTGATGGAAGTCAGCAGATACAAAATTGTGTCCGAAAAGATCACATGATGTCCTTATAGGAACTCATGTAAATAAAACTCCTATACCTCATATCACGTTTTTGCCCCCCTGCTAACTATATATTCCAACTCCAAGATTGCACTACAGTGAGGAAATGGATGACTTTCCAAACCACACTGTACTGCGATCTCCATACAGTATGTCAAGTTTATATCAGCGAATGCACAGTGCATTCACTGATATAAACTTTTGAACAGGAGATGTTCTGCAAGATGGAATTTCGAACATGTCAGTTTCGGATTATCCTTCTGCAGAGCATCTCCATTCACAAAATTGATAGTAAACCATTGTCTCTACTTGAAGAGGTCCCAGGGACCAAAGATGATTCAGAGGGTTGAGAGCTTTTATAAGAGCAAGCATCTCTTTTATGTTTATGCTTTTTGGTCTGTCTTTCTTGTCTTAAAGACCTTGCACATTTATTCCCATTCACACTGCTCCCCAAAGTCTGAGACGTCTGCCGTGACTGACTACTTTGATGAAGGAGGTAGAATGGGAGACCTGGATTCATGAAAATGTTATATCTCCACCAAATAATTTCCTTTTTTGCAAATCCAAAAAATAAATTTGAAAGAGCAATAGGTATTGATGCTGGGACTAAAGAGATTTCAGATACCATTGTATCTTTCTCATGTGAAGACTAGCAAGAGGGGGTCACCACAATGGTTAAGGTATTTATCTTATAGACACAAGGTACCGGGTTTGATTCTTACATTTGGGAAGTACAGCTAGACTTAAAAAGGCCACCTGGGATTATTAGCCTAGTAACAGCATATGAACTGATGAAGAGGTATCATGAGAAACATGGAAGACATGAGACGCAAAATCCTGAGCTATTCCCTCACTGTGGCATTAGTCTGTGCTGAAAACCTCTGTAATAAATATAAATATACATCTGTTTTTTTCCCTTAGGAAGAAAAGCTCTTTGTAATGAGGGGCCTGGCAGGTACCCCAGAAACACAGTCCTGTGTGATGGAGTCAAAAAAAACTTTTGAATGCTCTCTTGGGATCTCAGCCTGTGTAGATGCCTTGCCCAGGAAAGAGATTCCTAACACTTTGAAAAATACTCTGCAAAGATAAGCAAGTTGTTTAAATATGAAAATTGTGGATACTCTGTAGCCTGCAATGGGCTATAAAAGGAGCTAGACTTTGTGAAAACCCCAGCATCTCTGGATAGCAGAAAGGGTAAAGCAGAGAACTATTAATCTGATCTAGACACACATAAATTTAAGAAACACCCCAAATCTGGATAAATAAGAATGTGATGACCTGCAAATTGTACATCTATGGTTATTAGAAATCTCAAATGAGAAAGAAGGGGTAACAGGGTGTAAAGTGAAGTGGAAACATTGAAGTTGTGCACTATCACAGACTGATTCAGGAAAGAAAGATCCAGAACTGGTCAACAGGAAGCTTCTTTCTTTGCATGAAAAATATTCTTGAGTAAAATAATTTCCCTGAATGAAATAGGGGAACTTATTCTATTACCTAGCAGCATAAGATGTAAGACAAGAGGAAAAAGAAGGGTTTGATCTGAGAAATGAGGAGGAATCTCCTTGAAAGGAGGAATTTCATCCAACTGCCATTTGTATGGTAGATGGATCACATTCAAAATCCATTTGTCTGAAACAATCTGTTGCCAAAGAGAGAAAATAAGAGTCAGACTTTCTGGAAGGGATAAGGGACTACCAGAGTGGGAAGAGAGAACAACGGCCTTTTTACAGTTACTTTGACTTGTTTGACTGTCCTTTGTTCTGGGGGATTCTTGCTTTCTTCTTGGAATCTCCCTGCCATTGCTTTTTAACAATCTGCTTACCAGCATTTTGCTGAGACTGTTTACTTTGTTTCTAGCCAAAATTGAAATAGAAAGGAGAACATCCCTTTGAAAATCTAGAGAAGGAAGTCTGTCTGGAAAATATGAGAGATTCTTTGACTCATTTTATCTTTCTCATCACACGTTTTGGTAATCTCTGCAGCACAGGGTCCTGTGTATCCAAGGGAGAATTCAAAATTTCATTTTTGACATCTTCTTGGATGTTCTCATGATACAGCCAAGCAAACCTCCTTAAAACACTTCCAGTGGCAGCAGCCCCGGAATAATATCTGCAGATTCATGAATATTTTTCCATTAATGAGTAGTGACCTGAAAAATAGAAAAAAAGCTAAACTACGCAAAGCAGATTTTTCCTCACAAGAGGAAATTTAATAAAAAAACATTCCTAATGCTTTCAGAATTAAGATAAACGTTAACATGTAAGCCTGACAGTTCAGAATTCTAAAACCTAAAGTTGTAGAGATATATACTTTCCCCATATGTGTCAAAATCTTTACCATCCTTATCAGGAGAAAGATTAGAATGAACCAAATGCTTGGCAACATTTGTATTAACTAAAACTGTAGCTACTGGGTCAGTTCTGGGACTAGTGTATAAAAACTTGAAAGAGTGAGGTACTTTATACATCCAACTGTTTTCTTAGGAGCAGCAGGTTGATAGTCAGGGAAATCACAGGATGTGACAAATACACCATCCAATGTTGTCAGCACTGGGAGGCATGGGTGAAATCTGATACCACATTCTCCTCAGAATCTGAACTGGGAATCTGAGTAGAAAAAACAGCTGTTCATTCACATTCCCCTACAGATAGTCAACTTTTTGAACCTCTTCAGAGAAAGAGGAATATCTTTTACTTTTTACTAGAAGACCTTGAGCCAAGTCCAATAAATTACTCTTGCCAAAAGTAAATGACACAGGAGAAGCTAAATGTTTAGTTTTCTGTCTCTTACTAGCAGAAAGGTTAAGGCAAACAGACCCAGTATTGCCAGCAACACCTTTCCCTGGGATAGGCACAACATTCTGGTTAAGCAGGGCACATTATCTCCCATTCTCCCATGATTAACAAGAGTGGCTCTCCATTGCCCACTGAGCGGACCGCAACAGCCACAGAGGACTTGGATAACCCCAAGTCCATGGTGATTGCATGAGCAACACCAGAGGGATCTGAAGAAAATGAAGAATGGTGTGAGGAACCAGCTTTGGCCACAGCAGAGTCACCCACCAGTTGCTGAGGCAAATTACTAGCCTGCTGTAGTGGCAAAGGCTGCTTAACTAGATTTTTGTTCTTTTTATGTCTGGAAGAAGAACTGACCAAGGTACTGGCAGTTTGTTCCATGGTCAAGCAAAAAGTGGTGCATGTTTCCTGGGGAACCTTAACAGAAAGAGTCAGTAAAACAGGACAGTAGCAAAAAAGTAACCATTCTCACAAAAACACAGTAAAAAATACTTTAAATACTTTCACCAGTCAAAAAAAACCAAACAAAAACAAAAAGTATTGTCACAGAAAAATAATTGTAAGCAACTGTTAACTTTTCACCAGAAAAGTAAAAACAGTGGACTTCCATTTAACTCATTCACTTTGGAGCAGCTCAGGATGCAGCGGTGGTATGGCGGTAGTGTTGTTACCTCACAGCAAGAGGTTCTCCCGTTCGATTCTCGGCTGGGCTTGGGAGTGCCTTCTGTGTGGAGTCTGCATGTCTTCCCCATGGTTGGGTAGCGTTCGAAAGACATGCGTGCGTAAATGGGCGTGCCTTCGTTGAAGGTTGGGCATCGAGCTGGCACCTCGGTGTTTCGTAAAAAAAAAATTTACTGCCAATCATTAGCGGACCAGAGTTCCACTGTGGTGACCCCTTACCGGGAAAAGCTGAAAGACAAACAACAACTTCGGAGCAGCTCAGAAAAAATGCTGCCTGGTAACTTCCACCACAGGAACAACAGTGCAGCCTGAGCTCATTTTCAGAAAATGCATTTGTAATACCATACAGAAAACAAATGTTCTTAACTCTTTAACTATAAGAGCTAGACCAAAAATGTAAATGCAAAAGTTGTTCAGCAGACACTGACCTTTCCAACCATATAAATGTTGATGGTTTGTATTTTAAGTCATTATTAAATATTTGCCAAGGAATGCTGATATTGTGCACATTGTTTACCTTTTTGGAAAAACAAAGCACAATATTTTGGTGAAGGTACCATGTAGACCCATACAATTTGTATTTAATTTGTTTGTATGAATGTCAGCTTTAAAATGACACCTTAACCATTACTGTGTGATGCTCCTTTATGGAGATATTCACAGAAATATGATTAATATTATATTTATCACAATTGATAAATAAACAAACCATATCTCATCACCTGTAACAGACAGAGGCCACATATCAGTATACAAGTTGTGTGGCTCAATGTCAGCTTCAAAATGATGCCTCATTTGTGTCATCACCATGCTCCCTTGCAAAGATATGGGCATAATAATAAGTATTGGAATTGTATAATTTTCATAATCCTGCAAGACTAAACAAACTGTGATATCTGTACATGTCTACAACATACAGACACATTTCTTTTACCATGTTGTAAGGAGTAATACTGTCTTCAAAATGAGGTATTACTTGGCAAACTGACATGTTCCCTTGCAAAATTATTTACAAAAATATGAAAAAATAATTATTTCCATAACCCAAGTCCTAAACAAACTTTGATATCTGTACATGTGTATAACATACAGACACAGTTCTTTTACCATAATGGAACTATTAATACTCTCTTCAAAATTAGGTATTAGCACACTGACATGCTCCCTTGCAAAGTTATTTACCAAAATATGAAAAAAATTCATAATTTCCATAACATAAGCCCTAAACAAACTGCGATATTTGTACATGTGTACAGTGCAGGGCCACATTTTTTTTACCATGTTGTAAGAACTAACACTGTCTTTTAAAATGAGGTATTACTTAGCAAAATTACTTGCTCCCTAGCAAAGTTATTCATCGAAATATGAAGAAAATCATATGTTCCATAACAAAAGTCCTAAAGAAACTGTGATATCTGTACATGTGTACAGCCCATGGGCACAGTTCTTTTACCATGTTGTAAGGACTAACACTGTCTTTTAAATGATGTATTAGCACAATTACTTGCTCCCTAGCAAAGTTATTCACCGAAATATGAACAAAATCATACTTTCCATAACAAAAGTCCTAAAGAAACTGTGATATCTGTACATGTGTACAGTCCACAGGCACAGTTCTTTTACCATGTTGTAAGGACTAGCACTGTCTTTTAAAATGAGGTGTTACTTAGCACAATTACTTGCTCCCTAGCAAAGTTATTTACCAAAATATGAAAAAAATTATAATTTCCATAAGCAAAGTCCAGAACTCCATGCAGAAAATTAGTACATGATATGATGTAAAAATTGCAGTAATTCAGAAAAATATGAAGCATATAACCACAATGTGGACTTTACTGTGTATAAAACAAATTGTAAAAATGACATAAAGAAACTGGTGGGGGTGGACTGAAATGACTGCAGGTATACAAAAACCCACATCTGGCTTGTGCATTCATCAATGTGATAACAATTTCTACTTATGTGAATAACAGTGACAGCTGCTGAGAGTTTTACCTGAAAAGTGATAATGACTCAGTGCTAGATTGTAACTGCACTTAATGTTAATGCGACAATGACCTGCAGTACATTATTGCAAAGTTATACATGCTCAGACACAGATGATAATTGCTGCACATAACCTGTTGAGTAGGCATTCATTATATGACCTTGTGCAGCTGTTATGTAACAGACTCTTTATCATCTGTTAGGAGAAGACCTGAGTAATTCAGTAAAAATAGTATAACAGTTCTATATTACTGATCCCTTCCTCCCACTTAAATTCCACACATGATTGACAAAGCCAGGAATATTGCCCAAAATATATTGTAGCTTCCTGCTGGTAGTAGACCTTCCAAAGGCTCAAGCTTCATAATCTCAGTAGATAATACACACTCAAAAATGTCCAAGGTAGTGCATATGAAGATAATGACAAAGAAAACAATATGAGTTTATTAATAATTTGTATATGAAAATAGCTAGATGAGTCATAGTGAAATAAGATGTTAGAATACAAACACACAAAGTACATTTTCAGCTTATAAATAACAGACCATTACGTTTTACCATAGGTCAGCATGTGAATACAAGAGACCGAATATGTGACAAATGGCAACCTAGGTAATGTTCCAACAATTGCTCATCAAATGCAGTGTTGATATGGGACATGGTAACTTAGAAAGACACATAAGCCGGTAATACAGCTGCATGAAAGACACTTTTTATGGAATAAGATTATCTTGAGGAAAATTCTAGCTGAGATTGGATATTATCCCATTTTCTGCAGTTCAGTTTGCAGAATGATATGGTATCAGCCTTTAGTGTAGTTGATTTCCTAACTGTGACAATTTTTACTCTTGGTCCCTATTCTTTAGTCCCATTGCAACTTCATTATAAAAAACTTTTTTATGTGGCTGAAATGCTTCATGGGTATGTTCTAATGCTCACCAGTTGCATACATGAATGACAAATAAATATAGGTTCTTAGTGATGGAAAGAGGCTCAAAATTGTATGATTATTACATTTTCATTTATGACATAGTAAAGATGTTTCTTGCCTGACAGTATTGCCTGGCTGAGTTCTGGCTTTATCCACATTCTTGCTTCACCAACATGTGCTTCACAGACTGCTAGTAACAGTAATAACATGGTGTGCATTTCAGATTCGCCAGTTGGCAGTTTTGTATATTCAACTCCTCACAGACCAACGAGCATATCTGTAGTAAGATCACCTATGGGACGGCATCTGGTGAATATTAGCAGTTATATAAGCTGTTGTTTTAAGTTTGTTTCCATCACCTTTAAAGTTTGCGATTTGTTGCATACACAGTATATTGTTGCAGTAATATTTTATGCATTGGTATGGATTAAATGTGTATTAAAACTTTTTTAACTTGTTCCTAACTGTTCATGGGGGGGGTATGCCCTGTATGGTGAGAGGTCAGGAAACATCGCATTTCAGGTGGTGATAGATAAAATCTAAGTGTTTTTATAATGTGTACTTTTGTCTTTGAATATATTTCATGTGTGTTTGACTTTCCATAGGGTTGTACGGTTCTGTATATTCTAAAATATCCCATAGACCTCGTTTTCATGTATATTTTGGTTAAGGAGGAAGGGGCCTGCATCTGTGTTTAGTTATAGCTAGCGTGGTGTAACTCTTTTTAATTTATGGGTTTTCATTTGAAATGGGACTGGTTGCAGCATTGCTATGAACTTTGCCCTGTGTAGAGTTCAACTGCCGAGTTCCGGAAACTGTCTTGCCTCTTATTATGACACTTGCGGGGGTGACACGAAAGTGTCAGCAAGTTGGGTTCTCCTAGTTTACTCTCCAGTATGTGCCTGTATGATAATAAGAATAAGGAGTAGTATATGCAAGTTCAGTAGTTGGGGTAAGGTTTATGAGAACAGTTTTTATGGTGGTTTCTGCTGTCCCAAGTATTATGTTGAATGTAAATGCTTATACTGTTCTTGTCAAAGTCTTGTCTATGTGGTACTATAGAATGATTTACCTTGTTCACAATGTTGCTCCTTGGTGCATAGAACTGGTCATTATTTTACTTAGGGGTAGTGATTCCCTTCTTCGTAGGAAGGGAGCACTGAAAGATGTTTAAACTATAATTCCCCAAAAGTCAATTATCTCTGAATTTCCAAAGGAAAAGTGCACAGGAGTGCTTTTAGAATATACTTTGGCCCTGTTTTAATGTTTAAAATGTGTTTTTTTGATAATGAAATTTGTATTGCTTGGTAACGCTTGACTCCCGAGGTTCGGTTACAAAGAAATGGATGAGTCTGATTTGTCTATGGATGGGCTAAACTCTTACCTAAACCACAGCCGCTGTGTCACACGTGATAACATAGTGAAAAGAACAGAAATCATCAAGTTTATCACGACTCCTTACATTATCCTTACAGAGAGTTTGGATAATGGCGAATATATATAACTTAGTTACATAATTTCAAAGCTACTATGCTTTTCCTCTTTTCTATCACACATACACACTACAATAATTATGCAAGTGGTAGCTTGGATTGCAGGAATCCGATTGGCTGCCACCACTTGCTTGAGTAAACACTTTAAAAGGAGATTTTCTCCTAAAAGTTTAATGTAACCAGCATGGAAAAACATGCTGAATCATATCACTATTAGGTAAACAACAAGTTCAGTTACGATTTCAGCATGTTTTACACTAAGCTGATCTACAAACCTACACTACATTTTCATGCATCTGTGGAAGGCACTTGGGGGTAACAGCTCACAATTCCTATCATCTCATAGCGCGCTCGGATGTAAGCACAGAGGCGCTATGAGATGATAGTCAGGGTTAATGAGTTAAAAGTACTGCATAATCACGAGATGGTCAAAGAAAATACTTTTTCCTAGCTTAAAAGTACTTGTTTCTCACAAACAGTTAGTTTAAACAAGTTTAAAACTAATGTGGTAGTTTTTTTTTCCTAAACAGAACTAATCTGTTCAGCACTGGAAAAGTGTTAGCCAACAGTCGAACCTTGAAAGCCTAAAGAAGTGTGCTCTTCTTGGCGGCACAAAAGCTCTGAAGGGCTTCACACCAGCTCTGTTGTTTCAGTCTGCTCAATTTAACCTGTCTTATGATTTAAACACATGGAAGGTGGCCTGCATTTTATAAGGTGAGAGGATCTATTTTTTTTTTGTTTTTACAAGCAACCCTTGTAACAAGTGAGCAACATCTGAAGTTAGGTAAGGCTGGATATGAGATGTTGAGCTTCTCTTCATATTCTAAAAGTGATAGAACAGGAGTAGCTACCTTAACTAGGAAAGGTACTGCTTTTGATATACTTTTATTGAAGGCTGATGAACATGGTATGGCAAACTGGAGGGAGTATGTTACACTTTAGTAAACTCATACTTATCACCGGTTTCTAAGCAGCATGACTTAATTAGGATAGTTCGGCTATGATGTTTAAAGCAACTGGGTTTGTCCATTTGGTATGGAGACTGGAATGTGGTATTTGCTACCATTCAAGTTTGTTTTGGGCCAAGGCTCTTTCAAGTCCTGGCTTTGGGCATATTTGGGTTCCAAAAGCAAATCTCGCAAGTACTGCGTCCCACTGGCCAAACATCACAACACAATCCAAAGAAAGAAGACCAGCACCAAAATGAGTGGAAATTATTCACTTTATTGTGGCAACACCAAAATCAGACCGGTTTCGGCATTACTGCCTTCCTCAGTGACAATTCAAACTGTATAACATAATATACACACACATATATATATATATATATATATATATATATATATATATATATATATATAGGATCCGGACACATGCTCGACTAGCATATGTCCGAATCACAAAACATCGAACACACATATACAAAAGCACTTAACATCAACAAGCGCTTCCATGTATGTGTGTCTATTTCGTAGATCAGACTACAGTGCGGGTAAGAGAAAATTCCCTTTTCCCCACTGTAGTGCGATCTTGGAGTGAGAATAATAAAGTAGAGGGGTTGTGGGGGGTGCAGGGGGGTGAAGTCCCCCTGCAGAAACGTAGATTTTTTTTTTTGAACTTCACATACACGGAAGCGCTTTTCGATGTTAAGCGCTTTTGTGTATGTGTGTTTGATGTTTTGTGATTCGGACATATGCTAGTCGAGCATGTGTCCTAGACCCATATATATACACACACACACACACTCATTCAATTAATCAATTAGACATTGCACAAACAAGCTAATTATTGCTTATAAATGGTCATTAAGACCAGGGGGGAATAATCCACCTAATTTTATAATCCAACTCCTTTCTATTTTATTTAATAGAGAATACCATCCTAACTTATTTGTCCTATCTCCCTGGATTTTATCTATGACCATAAAATTAAATCTAGCCAAACTGTGTGTCAAGGTATGTTTGTATAAAGCACTAGCTAATTTTTTATTTCGAATATCACTGAAATGTTCACATATTCATATAAGCAGTGGATGGGACGCTTTCCCAACATAAAAAGCTGAGCAAGAACAGTTTGCTAAATATATTAACCAGTCCGTACCACAGTTAGCAAAAAACTTTATTTCATGAACCTTACTGGTGTTTCTACTAGATAATTGTTTTGATTTAAACATAAATTTACACGAAGAGCAATGGCCACATGGGATTGAACCTACCAGTCTATCCTTAGTAAGTGTCAGTTGTTTTGAAGAATGTATACACCCATGATATTTGTAATGACTAAAATAGAACATTACATAGCTCATTCAAATCCTGCCTTCTTTTAAACCTCGTTCCTCATCTGTATGTATTGTTTCCACAATTCACATTCTTTCTATGTAATTTGCTCCTACCCTTTTCTAAAGATACCAATTCCAGTTGTTCTATCTCTCTTACTATATTTACTCCTTCTAATACAGCTGGTTAAACTTTGATTTCCATTTTCTATAATTACTTTTTTGTCAGCCACCATAATTAGACTCAGCAAGTGTCTAGGCAATTCCAATTCTGTATCATAGCTCAAAAAATAATTTTCTTAGTTACAACAATTTTCTCACCCAGTATCTTTAATAGAGTAGTTTCCTGGAAATCTTTATAGTCTGCAAACACATTACACTCCCAGAAAATATGTTGCCAATTATCTGTTTCTTCCCAGTCACACCTCCAACATTTGCTCTCTGTCTGAGGAAAAATTCTTTGTAGTCAACTTTGGAATAAAAATACCTATGTAAACACTTCCACTTAAAGATCCTAAATCGTATAGACTTTGTTTGGAAGACATACATATATCCTCTCCAATGCTTCTTTGTGAAATGTGTATCCAGTCTCTCTTCCCAGTCCTTTCAAACCTCCTCTGATTGATTCTTATAGTTATCATACAATATCTTGTATGCTCCTTTTTTAAGAGCAGCTTCTGTTCTTGATTCTGCTAAAAATTCTACCAGTGCTAGTCTTTCACTTAGGAGTCCCATATTTCTTTTTCTTTGCTAATACTGTGATATCAGTCCTTGATAGAGAAGGCAGTCTCTAGCCTGCAGTCCAAATAAATTCTTGGCCTCTTCTCATTCTATTACTTTTCCCTCTCTAACTATTTTTTTGCCAATACCTTGGTTCTTTTGCCAGTTTTCGCCAATAAATTCCAGCCCCCTAGGGCCTATTGTCTGTGTCCCTAATTGTAGTCATCCCTATTGTCAGAATCTCTTATCTCCAGTCCCGTGTTAGCTTAGTTCTTAGAATACTTTCTGCTAGTTTATGAATATAATACTCTGTATGGTTACTGTTATTCTCTTAAGGATCTGCATCCAAAATCCAAGTCTCTCCTTATTTCTTGAGCTTCTCCAATTTCATCATCATCCCTTTCCACTTTGAAATATAGGCTTCTGCTTGTGCTATGTACAGTAGCCTTAACTGTGCAGCTCTGAAATCATCATCATCTTCTTTCGTCTGTTCCCGTTAGGGTTCGCCACAGCAGATCATCTGTTTCCATTTCTTCCTGCCCTCTGCATCTTGCTCTGCTACACCAACCACCTGCATGTCCTCACTCACCACATCCATAAACCTTATCTTAGGCCTTCCTCTTTTCCTGTTACCTGGTAGCTTCATCCTAAGAATCTTTTTCCCAATATACTCAGCATCCCTCCTCAGCACATGTCCAAACCAATGTAATCTTGCCTCTCTGGCTTTGTCTCCAAACCTTCCAATCTGGGCTGACCCTCTAATATACTTATTCCTAATCCTGTCCACCCTCGTCACATCCAGTGCAAATCTTAACATCTTTAACTCTGCCACATCCAGCTCAATCTCCTGCCTTTTTGTTAATGCCACTGTCTCCAACCCATATAACATTGTTGGTCTCAATACCCTCTTGTAGACCTTCCCTTTCATTCTTACTGGTACTCGTCTGTCACAAATCAATCCTGACACTCTTCTCTACCCACTCCATCCTGCCTGTACTCTCTTCTTCACCTCTCATCCACACTCACCATTACCCTGAACTATTGATCCCAAGTATTTAAACTCATCCACCTTCGCCACCACTACTCCTTGCATCCTCACCATTCCTCTATCCTCCCTCTCATTCACACACATATATTCTGTCTTAGTCCTGCTGACCTTCATTCCTCTTCTCTCTAGAGCATACCTCCATCTCTCCAGGGTCTCCTCCACCTGTTCCCTACTCTCACTACAGATAACAATGTCATCTGCAAACATCATAGTCCATGGGGACTCCTGTCTGATCTCATCTGTCAACCTATCCATCACCATTGCAAATAAGAAAGGGCTCAGAGCTGATCCTTGATGTAATCCCACCTCCACCTTAAACGCATCCGTCACTCCCATCGCAGACCTCACCGCTGTCACACTACCCTTGTATGTATCCTGTACCACTCTCACATACTTCTCTGACACTCCCGACTTCCTCATACAATACCACAACTCCTCTCTAGGCACCCTGTCATATGTTTTCTCTAAGTCTACAAAAACCACAATGCAACTCCTTCTGACCTTCACTGTACTTCTCCATCAACACTCTCAGAGCAAACATTGCATCTGTAGTGCTTTTTTCCAGCATGAAACCATTCTGCTGATCACTAATCATCACGTCCCTTCTTATCCTAGCTTCCACTACTTTTTCCCATAACTTCATGCTGTGACTGATCAGTTTAATCCCTCTGTAGTTACTACAGCTCTGCACATCACCCTTATTCTTAAAATCGATACCAAAACACTTTTTCTCCATTCCTCAGGCATCCACTCACTTTCCAAGATTTCATTAAACAATCTAGTTAAAAACTCCACTGCCATTTCACCTAAACACCTCCATGCTTCCACAGGTATGTCATCTGGACCAACAGCCTTTCCATTCTTCATCCTCTTCATAGCTATCCTTACTTCCTCCTTGCTAATCCATTGTACTTCATGATTCACTATCCCCACATCATCCAACTTTCTCTCCCTCTCATTCTCTTTATTCATCAACCCTTCAAAGTACTCTTTCCATCTCCTCAACACACTCTCCTCACTTGTGAGTATGTTCCCCTCATTATCCTTTATCACCTTTACCTGCTGCACATCTTTCCTAGCTCGGTCCCTCTGTCTAGCCAATCGGTACAGGTCCTTTTCTCCCTCCTTAGTGTCCAACCTTTCATATGCCTTATCCTTAGCCACCTCTCTCTTTGCCATGCACCTCATCTCCTTATTCTCCTGTCTACTTTCTTCATCTCTCTGACAATCCCACTTCTTCTTTGCCAACCACTTGCCATCTCCCCCTCCCAGATAAAATCCTTCAGCTCTTTATTAATTGCTATCCACAAAATTTCCTTTTGTGTCTTGATCAAGAAGAAATTCTTCAAGTTTTACAATTGGGATCTTTCGACATATTGTCGGGAAACAAAATTAATATGGAAAAGACCAAGGTGATAAAAAGTAATATAGTGCCCTTGCAGCTGCTAATTAGGTAATATCATTTTCTGAAGTTCACAGATGAGTTAGTGTATTTGAGTCTTACATTTACTAAAACCTTGGAGGAATTAGTGAATTGGAGATACTAAGTACAGTGAAAAGCTTAATTCAGAAATGGGATATGGTGCATTTGTATATCATTCAGTAGATGCAAGCTAGTCAGTGGTGTATATTGCTAGTGGTTTCATATGCTGCACGTGGGCTTTCTTTACTACCTTCTAATGGTTTCCAAAAGATGTTAAGAAAATGTACACTACAGTTCATTTGGGACAGGAATACTAAGGCTGCCATGGGCTGTCATGATTTTACCTAACAGTAAAGAAGAGTTAGGGATCCCAGCTTTTCAGTGTTACCTGTACTCAGCAAGTCTGAAATTAGTAGTCGGGATTATGGACCCATGACATAGATTGCTATGGAAGGAGGTTTTTGCTTAAACAGTTGGGAAAATATTGAGGACTACATTCCCATTTGAGTCAAGGACAGGAGGCTATTAGACAAAACATTAAGAGAAGTTGGAAAGAATTACTTAGGTTAGTAAGTCAGATATTTACAATCTAGGATGTCATGGACTGGATGGAGGTATTGGTATGAATCAATATGGTGAGTAGATGGCATTTAATATTACAGTTGATATAGGAAATATCTATCGCTGCTTGCAAAATGCTTTTATGTGGAGCACACCAAATATCATGGGACATATTTTCTACCTTGTTTAAAGAGGCGTGATGGACCAGAGTGTATACAGGCAGCTAGTTGATATATAAAATGTTCAAAGATGCATTAACTGCAGAGGTAAAACTGGCTGATGTGATTCTCCAGGTGGCTCAAATTAAGATAAGGGGATGAGGGCAGGTCAAGATCAATGTCAGCAATCATCAGAATTCTGAAGTGGTAGATATTAAAGTTACAAATGGGTTTCAGACAGCTTGGGGAAAAGATCCAGGCATCCCTACATCTCAACAGGAATAGATGAGGAGTGTGCCTTTTGATATGCTACTAGGTCACAGAAATTTATATTTTTTCATCGGGAATGTTTATTTTAATCTTTCTGCTTCTCTGAGGTTGTATAGAATATATCCTTGTTTCCTATAGTTACAGATATGAGCAGATATAAAGTCTTTATATAGGGTGATTTGGGAGGGGTCATCATCTGCCACTTAACCCTGCTTTATGGTTAATTGGACTGCAAGGTTAGAATTCTATTAGACACTCAAAAGGAGGTTTACTTGAACCATTGTAGCATTTTTACTACTAATAAATAACTGGGAAATAGAAAAGGAGTGCTCCCTATTGCTGAATATATGAAGGCCATAATGAAAATGACTCAAGCTCTATAACTAGCAACATATGACACAAAAATACAATTTAAGTTGATCCCTAAGTGGTCTTTTTGGAGCTAAAGGCATAGTAATTAGTTTAAGTAGTCTGTCTGGACATCTTTTCTCCAGTCTGGTGACTATAGTTCTGAGACTGGTTATATTACTTCATCTTGCTGAATGTGCTGGTTAAGTCATATGGGATATACTATATATTGCTTATATGTGTTATAATACTGAGTTCTTAGACAGTTGCTTAATAGATTAGTTTTTGCACTAAAAGTATCTTTCTAAAATATTCTGAATGGTTAAATTGTTGCCTTTTTATCAGGAATCTTTTATTATAAGCTGCGCCTGAAATTAGTCAGTATTTATCAGTGGACTACCCCAGTAAACAAATATAAATAAATAAATAAACCAAATAAACTTGTTATTTGTTATTTGTAATTCCACTGTTTAGTTTTGAATTATGACTTGATGGAGTTAGTAAAGCAATATTTAAATTACTTTCTACAGTAACCAAATCCAAAACAATAAACACACAAAAAAATAATTATCTCAAACAGAAGACATTGCATGGGTACAAATAAAAAATGATCAACTTTATTTGTTAAACATTTTCACCTCAAAATAATATGAGACTTCAGCAAAATATCACAAACTAAACTGAGAAGCATTTAAAAGTTCTATCCCCAACACATGACCCTTTTTATCCAGTCAAAGCACCATAGCATACGGTCAGTACAATAATTCATGGGGCGGAGCCGGAATGACCAACTGTTAGCAGCATTATTTTGAGCTCCTTAAACTACACCAAATTACAGGAAATGAAATTGTCTAATTTCTTTGAAAACAAGACAAAACTGTTACTAAACTACTAATCTAAAGATATACCAACTTTGAGGATTTTACCTAAAAATTTTCCTGTCAAAATATTTTGGAGAAAAAACATCATTGTGGAAATGAGCAACATAAAGAATTCTGACTCACTACTGAAGAATGATATACAACAGATGTCTTCTACTCTTCAAGATCTCTCTTTAAAGATGAACAAATTTACAGATAAACTTGAAAGTCTTAGGGAGAACTGTCAAAATCAAACTAACATCTTAAAAGAGATTCATCAACAACAGCAATCCAAATTAACAGACATTGAATCATCACTTACTGATATCGATGGAAGGCTCAAGGAAGAAGAGAATCAGGTTGAATTTCTCATCCAACAAAATAATTGGTTAACCAACAAACTCAACGACCTAGAAAACAGAGAAAGAAGAACTAATATAAGGATTTTTGGTCTTCCTGAAAAGACTGAGGGTGAGAACATCATTTTATTCTTAAATACTTGGCTTCCAGAATTACTTGATTTAAAGGAAGGCTTATCTAATGGTATTGAGAGATCCCACAGAACAGTAGGGAAATCAATGCCATCATCAGCTTCTGCTTCTCCCAGGTCCATATTTGTCAAATTTATATCATACCTGGACAAAGATCTTATTCTCAAGTCAGCTTGGAGGAAAAGCCCACTAACCTATAAGCAGCACGAGATAAGATTTGACAATGACTATTCATCAAGAGTTTTAGAGCAATGGAAGAAAGCCTGGCCATTAGTAAGATTGTTAAAACAAAATAAAATAAAAACCCATCTCATATATCCAGCAAAAATCAGAATTATTTTCCATAATGGCTTAAAAACTTTCAACACTATAGAAGAAACCATCTCCTTCATCATAAACAACAATATAATCCCCATTCCTGAAGATATGGACTGGTGAAGTTCTTCCACATTAAAAAGATCTCCTGAGAAAAATAACTGGCCAGAAGTAGGGAAAAAGAAACAGAAAACTGAGCTTAAAAGCTATACTACTTCCAGATCTCTCAAAGTATCTACTAAATCTTGAGTTTTAATTTTCTGAACAAAGAGAAAAAAAGTATGTATTCTTATATGTCTTTTTTACCTTTTAATATACTACAAGATTTTATTTACAACTTGCTTTATACAAATAGTATTTCATAATTTCTAGTTATTTGAATCTCTAAACATACATAAATGCAGGGCTATGTCTGTTGTGGTTGAGCTTTGACTCATACTCAGATGTCTGCTCACTTCACGATCCATTAACCTTTTAAACTAATAACATTAACGTAGCGCTGTTTGTAAAGATTTGTCTCACTAGTGACATGATATGACAACTACAATTTTTTTTCTTGTAGCATTACTGTAAGGTTAATTGATTTATTTTACTAATTAGTTGTATTCTCTGGGATTTTTTAAGTTTCATGCCCATCGTTGATATGGGACATAGAAGCTACATAGAAAAAACATCCACATTTTTGTATTGTAACAGTTTTCATGTTTAAAATATCCTCACACTCTCTTTTCACATCTCGGGCGCATGTACGTACTCAAGCTTCTTTTACATAGCCTTTAACAAACAACGATCCTTCTATAAGCTTACAAAACAAATTCTGTTTCTCTCTATTTATGCAAAGTGAAGTCAACTACAGTTTCATTTCATTTCTTTTAGATGCATACTCTTTACTGTCTATGCACTTTTTCCTGCATTGTTTTTTGTAGCCTAACTATATTCATAGCGTATGTATTAGAAATAACTTAACCAAACATAAAAGTGAAAAATAAAGTAGTTGATTCAATCACCTTGTACAGTGTTCCTTTCTAGACAAGGACACATCACGAAACAATAGGAATCTGCCCCTTAGTTACATAGCTACGCGCATACGCTAACTGTCTGAAGATCTTCTTAAAGGGGAAATACAATTTTAACTTCTTAGGTATAAGGGCTAGTTTTACTATTAACATGGGATTCCCTTAGATCGCCCAACTCTAATTATCCGTTTTGATTAGTCAAAAGACTCATTTCATATATTTTAGTCTGCTTGCATGTCCACTCTTCAGGTTATAAGACATTCAATGGTCACACAGCTAATATATATATATTTATTTAAATGCGGCAGCAGTTTTCAAGTTTCAGACATAATTTGAATGCTACTCACTCTGATGATTCAGTACACCTAGTACAGTACCTGTTTTGGGTTCTGGCTTGTGAGCAACATGACTATCAAGGTCATGCCAGAGTGAGAAGTATTTACGTTTTTTTTTTAAATATATATACTTATTTATGTTAGCCAAAAGCCCATGCTCATTTAGACTGTGTGGGATCTCTCTGATTGCTTAAGTGATTTTTGCTGTCTCTGCTTACTTAATTCTGGATTTTTAGTGTTTCTTTCATGGCCTTCTCACAGACATCTAGTTCAAATTGAAAACCATTTGTTGAAGTGAAGTAAATCTTTAAGCTTGTTAATGTTTAAACACTGCCTGTACTATTTGTCCTTCTTCATTTGAAGGTGTGGAGTTGCAATTCTAGCTTTGTTAATCATTTCTTTACTCCTCCCCTATTTGTAATACAAAAATGCTTCTGAAATGAATTAATACATAGCCTGCTCAGTGTGCAACCATGGGATAAAGAAGAAGAAAAAAAAAACATGTGATCCCCATAAATGCATTAACCTAATAACAGTCAGAAATTCAGCATTTCTTGACTTCTGTGATTTCAGTTCATTTTTAGGTCTGACTGTATATGGAAATGGACAAGTTTTGTGGAATCGAGGACCAGTATTAAATATATTTACAGAGCTGAATGTTTTGGTATTTTGCCATTTATACTTAAATAACCTCAAATAAATAACTAGAGAATTAGAGAAGGTATTCTTACTTAACAAAGCACTTTGTCAGGGATGGTAAAGTTTAATTATTCACCTCTAGAACATTGTTTTTTTACGTCTATTTACTATATAGAGGAAATTATTTAACTTTCAGGAAAGTTTTACAATTAAATGTGTGCTGTAAGCCATTTGTGAAAGCTTAACAACAAAACTAAGTTAAAATTCTTAATTGGCAGCTGTTCACCTTCTCCAGTTTTCAGTGTATGTCCTTGTTACTAACATACTAAACAAGCTCCCTCTAGGGGTGTTTCTCTGCTGGAATTTATGATAAGCTAAGATGAGTAGTACAGGTTGTCTAATGCTATGATGTTATTGACATAGCTGTATATGGCCCATGCATTATATCCTATCTTATCACCTCAGCTTCTTTTAGAATCGGGTCTGAAATAGTAGTGAGTTGCAAAGACATAAAAGTGTGAATCTGTATTAATCAGATAGATATTATGCTTACTAGCCTTTGATAAATGTTATTTTTGATTAATGTCATAAAATTCTCAAAAAGTATCACTTCAACATCTGTACATTTCCAGAAACTACTTAGGCATAGAACTATTATGGTCTATCAGACTTGTTAACTTATAAATTGTAACCGCTGTCAGAGGGATGCAAGAAAGTTTTACTTATCTTGACCCAGACTATACTAGTTTATTTTTGATAGTCACATTACTGGTTAAAATACCTTATTTATTGGTGAGACAAATCTTTGTCATTGGTATTTGTATCCAAACATATCTGCTGTTCCACATTTAATAGGAACAAATCCATTAGCTTCAGGCAGTAACCTTTTTAGAATCCACGCCTTGTTGCTACAATGCCCATCTGTATATGGTGATTTTTGACAGTACTAAATTCTACAAACATTCTGGTGTACATTTTAATTTCTTGGCTTTTGAGGTCAAATTCAGTGGGCATTGAAATGTTAAATAGTACTTTTGTGCTACTGTTATTTCACAAGTGATAAATAATTGGAAACTTTGTGAAAATATGTTTGTCAGAGTATTTTATGTAGGTCCTGACACCCTACTTTCCAAGTAACTGTGTAAATATGTTGTGTGTCAAGAAAATAAGCGGATACTAGTTACTCTAGTATGAACAAAAAGTCTAACTGATCCCATTCTTCTGAAATAACCTTTACTTTTAAACATTGCAGCTGTAAGATATGTCTCTCTAACATATTATAATTGTCTAATTAATGTATTTGAACTGTTTTTGTGCATATACTAATATGACACTAAAAAATTAAATCTGTTAAGATGTTGCAACTAATAATGATTTATTTCTGATATTACATTAGTGCTCTACGCAACTGGACAGTATAATATCTTGTCCTACATCATAGAGAAGTTTATCATACTATTTAATTTGTCAAGTTAAGAATAGTTAACTGAATATTATATGTTGTTTTAATTTTCTATATTTTTACATATGTTTCTTCACTGACTAAATTTGAGAATCTCAAATTTAAAAATAAGCTCACAGATTGATGCACTGTGATGTAAAGGTGATAACTAGTATAAATTCTGTATTGCATTTTAGTTATTGACAGTAATTTAAGCTGTCATCAGGATTGATTGGACTAATGAAAAAGGGTAACCTAGAAGATATATACGGTTTTTAATGATTATTATATACTCCCATGTTCTTAGGGAAGTATCTTGAAATGAAATGGTCCCAATTGCAAAGTTTTCCTGAAACATGACCTGTTATATCAGAAGTGAACAAGAAATCTGTCAAAGCATAATTTATAACAGCTTAAAATTGATATTTATAAAAGTTATTCAACAAAGGTTTATCTGTTTATAAGTTCATATTAAATTTTATACTATCACTTAGTAATATTTAATTTTATGGTTAGATGTCATGTCACATTTAAGCAGCTCTATATGCATATTTCTGTCTTCATTTAATGTTATTATTAGTATACAACAATCCCTTTTTTAAGTTTCTTTAGGGTAAGATATGGTTATTTTATTATTGTATAAAGGGTTATACACATTAACTCTTTTTCACATTTTTGCATAAGAAAAACGGGATATCAATTACTTTCTTCTATTAATAACTTTTATTCAATTAACTTATATTATTATATTTCTCCTGTATTCATATCAGAGCTCAATTTGACTTTGTTTGATTCATCTTTTGGTTTGATGGATAATCTGATAGAGCTACTCACATCTATTAGATAAGGGGTGACTTTCGCTGCATGTATGAAATTGTTTTTTATGATTAATTCATTTTTTATGAAATATGTATTTAATTATAATTTCATATTTGTTTATTAGTCTTACCTAAGATAAACTATCATTACCTCACTAACATAGGAAGAATATGCATATTACCAATATCATTATCTACAATAATTATTAACAATATTATACAACATTCAGTCTTGGTTAATATCACTATTAAACCTCATTCAAATGAAACATACTAAATTGAATTAACATAACTATCTTTAAATGTTAATGGATTAAATAATCCAAGGAAAAGAGCCAATCTTTTAAAATACTTAAAAGTCAACAAGATACAAGTAATATTTTTACAAGAATCCCATTTTAAGGCTAACGATAAATTCATGTGGAATCCCAAGGAATATACAATATTATCACACTCATCTTACAAGAAGAAAAACAAGAGGTACCATTATATTATGGAAAAAAAGTATCACTATGCCTCAAATTATATTTAAGTATGAAGATAAGGAAGGACTACTAACAATAGTAATAATAAAATATAATAGAATTTAGACTCTAGCTAATATTTACTGGTTTCCAGGTTTAGGAATGGCAACAGTGAGGAAACATATAACTCTAATTAATACAGTTGAAAAAGGGGTCCTTATTCTGGGTGGAGATTTTAATTGCATTATAGATAATTCTGAGACCAGACATAGTAGACCTATTTGTCTATCTCCAATAGGGAAAGCTCTTAAAAACTGACAAGTAGCTTAAATTTAATTGACACCTTTGCATATAAAAAAATACCTCTTTACCATATTCACATAGAGATTATAGATTCAATACTCAAACTAGAATGGACAAACTTTACTTATCCCAAGATCTAAACACGAAAGTAATTAATTTTACAATTTTACCATGTCCTTTTTCAGATCACAATTCCCTTATTCTTAAAATGGAATCTGACTTTAAAAAACTAAATCCAACAACTAGAATTCATGCCTATATTATTAATTTAAAGCAATTCAATGGCTGCATTCAGAAATAAATTATTTTCTAGAAACTAACCATTCAGAAGATACAAATACAGTAACTTTATGAGATTCATTAAAGACTTTTTTATATGGCAAAATCCTTTCATGGTACGAAAACAAAACCAAAGAATGGGAATCAGAACTGCAAAATATACAAAAACAATTAATTGATATAAACATAGACAATTCCATTGATGCATCCACAAATAAAAAGGAATAGATCAGCTAAATAAAAATATAATGAAATATTAACACATAAGACCAATTTTGCCTTAGAAAAACTGAAAATTAACTCATACTCGATGTCTCCTAAACATATACATAATTTATCAATGAGAATAAAAAAGCAATCCTCTGAAAATAGTATCAAAAACATTATACATCAGGGTAAAAATAACAGAGCAGTTTCAGATATTAGTGATATTCTTGATGCTTTTAAACACCATTATTCTGATCTTCAAACCAATATTCCTCTTAACTCAAATTCTATAGATTTAGATATAAACATATATAATATAAACAAATTACCAGAGAAAATAAAATTATAACAAATTTCACTAAAAGAGATAGTTGATAAAATTAAGCAAAGCAAAAATAACTAAGCTCCTGGAATAGATGGAATCATAAATGAAATATATAAATTATTACCAACTCCTGCCTTAACTTTATTTTACAGTGCTCTAAATGTAATTCATTCTCAACATTTGGTTCCTCCCTCTTGGAGATATTCTCTAATTACTCTTATTCTAAAGGAAAATAAAAATTAAACTTTGTGTAGTTCATATAGACCTTTTTCACTTCTTAACAAAGATTATAAAATCTTTACACCCATCTTATTAAATAGGATCAAGAAACCCTTAAAAAACATTATACACGAAGATCAAACAGGCTTTATTTACAACAGACAAACACATGCCAATATTCATATGATTCTCACTCTTATAGATGTTATTAATAGAGATAATCAAGAGGCTCTTTTAATTGCCATTGATATTGAAAGAGTTTGACACATTACAGTGGAACTTTCTTTTTAAATCATTAGAACTTTTTGATTTTCCCTCCCATTTTATACATTTGATAAAAAATCTTTATAGTAACAACCTTGCTTATGTAAAACATGGCCCATTTACTTCAGAATCCATAAAGATTAATGAAGGAACTAAAGAGGCCTGTCCTTTGTCTCCTATTCTATTTGCCTTAGCCATTGAAATATTTGCAATTACTATCCGTCAATCCCAAAAAATAACTGGTATTAAAATGCATAGACAATTCAACTCTAAAATTATGCTTTTTGCAGATGACATTCTTCTAACCTTGAAAGTTTCAGAAGAATCTGTCAAAGAATTAGATTTACAAACTGCTAAACTTTATCTTAATTCAGGTTTAAGAATAAGTAACAAAAAATCCAGACATATGATATTAAATAGAAAACATAACACACATTTCAAATCAAATCACATAACTGGCACAGTAGTATCATCCATAAATTACTTAGGAATAACCTTATGTGATAACATAAATAAAACTATAACCACAAACTATACAAATACTTTATTTACTATAAAATCACTAATATAAAATGGAACAAATTGTTTTTAAATTTTGAAGACAGACTACAATTAATAAAGATGACCTTACTCCCAAAGATAAATTATATTGTCCAAGCCATTCCTATGTCTCCAAATAAAATGATATTAAATGACTTCAACAAAATCTTATTAAAGTTCTTATGGTTTCCAAAAAGAAATAGAACTACACTTTACCATCACATTAGACCCTGGGAACAGGGAGGAATAAACTTTACAGATCTTGATTCATATATTAAAGCTTCCATTCTAGACTTAGCCATTAATTGGTTAGATCCTAATTTCTCATCTGCATGGAAATCCCTTCATACAATCATTTTCTTAAATGAAAACAAATTAGCTGGTAATCTCTTAGTAGATAATCAAAATGCCAATCTATGTCATATACTCGGCATTAATGTACAATATAATATTGAAAAACCTACCAAAGTAAATATAATAAATCATATTTATAGCAATATCAGAACATTTATAAACTCAAATCTAGATGTAAAACTCTGGTGGGATTTATTAATCCCCTTTAGGATTTCTAAAAACTATACCAACAGAATTCATAAAAATGTCTTCCAAGATTGGGACGCAAAACAATTCATTTGCTGGCAACACTGAATAAAAGACTTAACAGTATTACAGACTCATGAAATAAAAAATATTTATAATATCTCAGACACTGATTGGATTATTTTATATATTTACATTTACATTATTTACATAGTATTCTTTCTCACGCTCAAGATCTTTGTAGAATAATAAATAACTCTTCATTTAAAACTAAACCTAAGATGATTTTTTCATATTCAAAATCTGATATACAACAATCAGAATTGGCCTAACTTAATCTCTAATCTTTACAAAATTCTAATAAACTACAAAATTATACCGAAACAAAAATTGTGGAAATTTATTGACAAAGGTCAAATTTTAAATTTGTCCCCAGAAGTCAAATCCAACCTACTATTCTCTGTGAAATTAACTTCTAATCTCCAAATGTGGAAAATCTTTACATGGAAATTCTTACACAGAGCTTTTTATAGTTCCAACAAAGTTGCTAAAATACAATCTGCCACTGTTGTTTGTTGGAGATGTTCTATGGAATGTTCAGCCAGTTGGGAACACATTATTTATAGCTGTAATAAAATTATTTAATATTGGGTTGACATAGGTAAATTTTGTCAAGCTTTATTTTCAGATACATTTACTTTATCCAACCCCCTAATTCTATTAAATATAAATGTCATGAATACTATGACAAGAAACAATTTTTATCTCTTCTTGACTATTTTAGCAATGGCAAGAAAATGTTTAACTAGAAAATGGAAATCATCTGTACCACCCACCTTCGAAGAGTTCATATTATTATTGGAAGAATCAGCTTTCACAGAAATAAAAGTCAAGATAACAAGAATTTACCCCAGGAAATGGACTGATAATCCTTGGATCAAAGTTCTTGGTTTAATAGAAACTGTTAAAACAACTCATTCTCTATAATTCTGACTGAATGTTATTCAAATACTCTGAATGTATATTGGTAAATGAACAGTTTTATTATTTCTTTCTTGTGAAATATTTCTCATATTAGGCAAAATGTAAATATTGTATATAGGTATCTATTCAAAACCTACATTAGAATGTTTGTTATATTTTCATGTGTTTAAATTTAATAAAAATATTTGAAATTAAAAAAGTACAATAATTCATCAAATCAATTAAAACCCATATACAAGGACTCAAACAGTAAAACTGACATCAGATACTGATTCCACAGAGAATATATAATTAAAAAAATACAAAAGACTTAAGTTTTAAAATACAATTAGTAGATATAGTCCTATTTAAACTGGGAGCTACCATTGCATTAGTTTTTATATGCCAGCAAAGCTCCAGATACACCTAGGATAAATCAGGAGCACCATGCTTGGGGTTTGCAAACAATTTCTCAATGCCAAAAAAATAGAAACTTATATCCAGGAAACTCCATCACATTCTTTCCTAAAGCATTCTTGGGATTTGATCTACTTATATAGTATGTGCATTCATAAATTCTATCCTTGAAACATATAGATTTCTTCCCTGTATAAAAAACATGACAGTTTTGACATAAAGCAGCATACACAATCCCTTTTATTTTACAATTACATTGAAATTTAGGTTGAATTAAGATGTCCCTAACCTGTATACAGCTTGCTTCCAAAATATATTTACAATAATTGCATTTGCTTCATTTTGATGTACCCCATCTAACACCAGTATCACCTTTCTTATTAAATCTGACTAGCTCAACCATAGTTTTTAAACAAATACCCCAGTGAATACCCCAGCACTAAAAAACTTAATGACTCCCTACTCCAATCTAAGCTGCCTTCGCTCAGCAAACAGACTCCTTGTCCAAACAACTAAATCTCTCAACCTAGGTGGTGATGCGCTATTTGCCAACACCACTGGTAAAATATGGAACTCTCTCCCAAATAACATCACGCTTTCAACTTCTCTAAGTCAATTCAAAAATAGTCTAAAACTCCACTTCAAGTCACACTGGCTATGTCCTTGCTCAAACCCAGACTAGCTCTGTGCCATTAACTAAAACATAAGCAACTAGCTAAGATGATAAATACTTTGTATACTGTGATAAAGAAATATGTATCCTGTCTAACTCTATGTCATTATACTGCCTACCGTCCTTGCTAATATGTTATTAATGTTACATTTGTAGTAATCTCAGAAATAGTAATGGCAGTCTTGTACTTGTATGTAAATAGCCTATGTTTTTGTTAAGTTCTTTCAGCTCATTTACTGTACCTAATTATCAATGTAACTCTGTTGGAGCTTTTCTCCCCGGGCCTCCGCTGAAAAAGGACATGTATCCAGTCGGACCATCCTGGTTAACAAATGTAAAATAAATAAATAAATGCCCTTTTTAGATGCCCTAAATTATTCAGTACCTCAAAGTGGTTAAAGATAGCCCAACTTTTCACAACACTTTTTTTAATTTCTTAATAATCCACACTAAAGTTGTTGTAAGGGCGGAAATCATATTGGGAAATGTTACATCTAAGTTTTCTTTGTTCTTGCTATTATTATTAGTTAACAATTCTGCTCCTAATAATGCAGAATAAAATCCATTCCCTCTCTTCTGTACTTCATTAATTATGCTGTCAATTAATTATTCCGTATACCCCCTCTCTATGAACATTTCATTAAGACTGTTACATTCCTCAAAAAAATCGTCAGATTCTGAAACCATCTTAACTGTTTTTACCAGCTGTCCTTTAGCCACTGATTTTTTTCTGGGCAAACAGGTGACAGTGATTGAAATGTAAAAAAGAGTTAGAATAAGTGGGTTTCCTATAACTACGTAAAACAGACTTTTTGTGATGAATGTCCTTTCTCAATTCAATGTCCAAATATTGCAAACATCCTTTGAAGCAGAGAATGTAAATCAAGGAAAACAAGTTGTGCTATTAATATAGTTGATAAAGTCATTGATTCTATCTGTCTCATCTATGCAAAAATAGACATCACCAAGATATCTAATATGTAATGACCAGGAGTTAGCATATTCTGAGTTAATCACATACTTCTTTTCCCAGCTGACCATTACCATGTTTGCAACTAACAGGGTACAAACTGCTCCTATAGCCACACACTCTCTTTGTCTGTAATTTGAACCATCAAAATATACAAAATTGTTATTAACAGCCATATCCATAAAAGTCAGAGTGGTGTTAGTTTCCATCCCTGTCAGTTTGCTATTTTCAGTCAGGAATTCCAAATACCACTCAATGCCCAGGATGTGTGGGATCTCAAAAAAAGATCTTTTATATACACTGTTGAAAAACTAATATCATCCTTAAATAAATGTTGTTTTATCCTAGTCAGAAAATTCCAGGAGTCACAGACTAAATAATTCACATCACTGAATTCAGTTAAAGGATAGGTTTTAGACATCCTGGCATCCACAATTGGTCTTAGTGGGGGATCCCACAAGTTCATTTGAATTTTAGGGATCCCAAAAATAGTAGGTATTAACCAAGATTCTACCTAAAGGAAGCTATATTATTCAAAACAGATTTGTTTTTGCATCAACACGTCATGCAAGACATTACCAATTCTATTATATGCAATGACCATTTCATTTTTTGAAACTTGCTTATATATTTCATCACATAATAGCACCAACATTTTATTAACATAATCAGTTGTTTTCATAACTATATGTATACCACCTTTATCTGGCTTTGTTAATCTAATCATTTATCTGAGCATATGTCTGCCAACAAACCCTGCTTGTCTTGATTCAGATTAGACCATCAGGCAATAGCTTTTGTGATATGTCCAATTTCACATTCACACATTTGTTAAAACACCTGTATAATCAGGTTAAGTGGGGAATTAAACATACTTGGTTTCTTCAAACATTAGCCATCATTAAAACACTTTTCTCCCTCATTAGAAAAATACAATCTAAGGTTCAGTTTTCTTACAAAAAGAATCAAGCAATACATGGGGACCGGAACCATAGAGTGAGGGGGAAGGAGTGCCCCCCACACTTTTGCATCCTATGACTCTAAGTGTGTTCTTGCTAGCCTACCATTAAAAAATACACAAAAACACCAATTTCTTTTCTTTTAAAATCAGATTAAGGTCCGACAGTTCACACTGTTGTGCTCTGCCTCTGCTGCTGCTTGGCTTCCTTGACTTCCATTGTGCGGTGGGTTCGACTTCGGATTATGGGAACTGGGCTATACTGCAAGCACCGCTAAGCAGGTGCACTGGTCTGCCTTCCCCCTGTCTGACTTACTTAATAGTTCAGTCTGGTCAAGGTTCAGAGGCAGGTCACAGAGGTGTACACATTGGCAGTTAAAACCATTGTGTTTGTGTGACCTTACAGCACTTTTTCTTAAGTGATAATCATCTGCTGGCCTGACTGACATGAACAGTCCTCGTTCCATTCCTCAACTGAGAGTGATTGACATTTGATGTTTGAACAAGAAGAATAGAAGTCTATTGCTGTCAATGCCTTGGTGGTGGTAGTATGTTAAATATATTACTGTCTTCTTACAGACAGTTGCAGCCACTGCAGCCAGTATTTGTCTATTTTATCTATTTTTTGTTTGGTAAATGGGCGGGAAAGGCACTGGGTGAGGGCTTTGGGTCTAAGGAAATAAAGAGGTTGTTGGGGAAATGTTTTCATTTTAGAGCTTGTGCATACATAGACAACGTACTGAAGGGGTCGTTGGGGGATATGTTTAATTTTTGTGCTTGTGCATACATGGACAAAGTACGTAAGGGATCCTTGGGGGAAAGGATTCATTTTTTGTGCTTACTCATACAGACTACTGAAAAAGTCGTTGGGGAAATTTTTTATTTTTGTACTTGTGCATGCATGGAAAAGTAGTTAAGGGAACCTTGGAGGAAATGTTTCATTTTGGTGCTTGTGCATACATAGACAAAGTACTGAAGGGGTCGTTGGGGAAAATGTTTAATTTTTGTGCTTGTGCATGCATGGCCAAAGTACGTAAGGGATCCTTGGGGGAAATGATTCATTTTGATGTAATTTTGCACTTACTATGCATACAAACAGATTTCTGAAGAAGTCGTTGGGGAAAATGTTTTATTTTTCTGCTTGTGCATGCATGGAAAAGTAATTAAGGGAACCTTGGGTGAAATATTAATTTTGATGTCATTTGGGGGTACCTGTGCATACATGGACAGACTATTAAGAGGGTTGTTAGGGGAAATGTTTCATTTTGGTGCTTGTGCATACTTAGACAAACCTGACCAAAGGGGTCATTGGAGAAAATGTATCATTTTGGTGCTTGTGCATACATGAACATACTACTTACAGTCCCCTTGAGGGAAAGGATTCATTATGATGGAATTTCATGCTTGTGCATACATGTACAAACTACGTAAGGGATCTCTTTGGGAAATTAATCATTCTGATGTCATTTGATGGTTGTGCGGATACATGCACACACCACTGAAGAGGTCATTGGGTAAAATTATTCATCTTGATGTCAATTGCTCTTCACCTGCATACATGGACAGGCTATTGAACAGGTCATTTGGGAAAATGTTCCATTTTGGTGTTTTTGCATACATGGACAAACTGCTTAAGGGAACCTTGGGGAAATTATTCATTTTGATGTCATTTGCTTTTTGTGCATACATGGACAGACTACTGAGGGGGTGGTCATTAGGGGAACTGTTTCATTTTGGTGGTTATACATACATGGGAAACTACTGAAGCAGTCTTTGGGGTGATTTAACCCCACAGCATATTATAGTTTTCATTTATTAGCTATTTCTTGAATGTTTATGGTACTACTACATGGGTTTATAGATTTATGCTGGACCCTTTACTATTTGGAATCTATTTCTCAGAAGTCTAGGTAAAAGGAAAATGGCCTGTGGGAACATGGTATAACATGGCTAGCTTGGTAAAAGTCCTGTGGGCATTAGCATAGTAACCTCCTATAAATCTGTGAATCCTTGATCCTATATCTTTGTTTGGATATTAATTGCAACTTGCCAATTCTTGGTTTGGGGGCCTTTCTGTAAGAATGCAGTGTGAGAAGAGAGGAGTGCATTATAATATGTTAGCAGTTATGCAAAGTTTTTCTGTCTTGTGCACTTTTGTCTGTATTTTGTTGAACATTTCAGGGTTAGTGAACTTATTTCCAAAGAATTCAATCCATCCAAGATGGAAATTTATGGTAGAAGCCTTATTGTGTTTTTACCTGATTGGCCCTAGGGATTAACTGTATAAAAGTAATTTATCCTGCTGTGATAAGAATAACATCTGTGCATTGTGCAAAGTCAGTTCCCATGCCTTGTGTTTGTGTGTGTGTGTGTGTGTGTGTGTGTGTGTGTGTGTGTGTGTGTGTGTGTGTGTGTGTGTGTGTGTGTGTGTGTGTGTGTGTGTGTGTGTGTGTGTGTGTGTGTGTGTGTGCGTGTACGAACTCGCACGTGCACGCGCGCGCGTGTGTGTGAACATATATAAATATATGCATATATATGTGTGTATATATATATATATATATATATATATATATATATATATAGGTAGAAAATACTAGGTGGACATACAATAGACTTTACTGTTGGTAGAAAATATGTTCTGATAATATTTTAATGTAAATGTTTTATATGCAGGTAACAAAGTTTGTTGACAAGGATACATAGTGACTCTTACTGTTGAGAATGCTATTCAGTGAGGTTGACCAACTCTAAGAAGCAGACTGACCTTCATCTGAAAGTAAAGATGCCAAAATCTGACAGAAAGAGGAAGCAGACCACAAAAGAGCTAGCAGATATCGCTGCAAAGATCCCTTGAAAATTAAGTTATTGGTTTGGTTCTAAGACAACACCCACAGCATCTCAACCATTTGGAGTTAGCTCTGAAAACATCAGAGACACCCAAGGCCCTTCCATTACCATTGCAAGCATCCAGAATTTCACAGCAAAGACCAATTCTGCATGTAAAATCGCTTCTGAAAATATTAATGTAAACACCCCTGCTTCAAGTAACAAACTAGCAGAGGATTTCCGGAAGATGACATTAGATTTGGATTTTGCCTACCACAAAAACCTTGACAACAGTGATGCTGCCATCTGCACTTCTAGCACTGATTTTGATGCTTCCATCATGACTGTTAGCTACAGTCACTTTCCAGAAGTGGCATCTACCTTGGAAGATGCAGAATACCAAGCTGAAATTTCTTTACCCCTGGACAAAGGTGGTGGCAAAAGAAATGCAAGTGGAGATCTGCTTCTGAAAAATGATCCTACTTTAAATACTTATCATGCAGCTGAGAAAATGTCACTTGCCCCATTTGAGCCAATTCAGTTTGTTGCAGCCATATAGATGAATTTTTCCAACCAGGAAATGTAAAAGAAACCTGTATTAAGCAAACTGTTGTGAGAAGTAAATCAAAAACTGAATGCAGAAGTTGTCAACCACAATGGTTTCATCTTTCTCTTGGTTAACCTACTGCCAGTCCCAAGGATGTGTATATTGTTATTACTGCTGTGGTGCAGTGAGAAAAAAACTCCTTACATCTTTTCACTGTGGTGAGCCTACATTCTGTATGACTGGATTCAGTGACTGGAAGAAAGCAATCCAAAAATTGAACAAACATCAGCTGACCTTGGGTTATGATCGACGAGACGATCATAATTCTTTGTAGTGCATGGAGATTAATCTGCTCCATGTACTACAAGTTTAAAGGGAAAAATCACAAGTGTTTTACTAGCTTTCAAAGCAGTAAAATACTTAATGAGTTATGTCAGAGAGGTAGTGTAATGTAGTCCATTATGTTTACATTTACCTTCATACCTGTCAGCTGTCTAGGTTTTTGCAGGATATCCAGATTATTGCTTCATATTTTTGGTCTGTTCTTCATAAAATACGTGTTTTTGGACAAACCACTGAGGCTTGAAATCAATAAATAATGGCATACATTTGAGTTTCAGCATTCACATTCTTCAGATTATGTTGCCTAACATACATCCTGTTATTCTAGCAACTCTTTATAAAAAAAGTTTTTTTTTTTTTTTTTTACAGGATGAGGGAAGACAGCAGGCAGAAACATATATTTCATTCTACTGTTGTTATTTGCTAGTCAGTACAGGCAGATTTTATTGCTGAGCATGAGACACAACCTTAATAACATAAGTAGGGGTGGTTAACATTGTTAAGGTCAGGTCATGCACCACCCTGGCACTTTACTGGTTTATCTTTTTCCAAATATCAGAGCATAATCAGCATGCTCCATGCACTAAATAATTGTTAGTCTCTCCTTTTTTATTTTGGCAAGGGGCAATTTAAAGCTTGGTTAGAATGTGTTAATGCACAGATTCATGCTAGAAGTCTAAACCTCAAAATGCACCCTCTCAAGGCACTCCTAAAAATGGAGAACATCAATATTTGTGCAATAACTGAGACCTGGTTCAAGGCTCCAGAGAGCACCCCAGCAACACCAGGCTAAAACACTTACCACACTTTTCGGCCACCAAACCAGGACCGAAACACTAAAGGAGGAGGAGTGTGCATATTCACCAAGGATATTCACACCTTCAGGCTAGTTGCCCAACACAATGCATCCGAAATTCTCCAGGTCAACTAACACTAGATAAGACTGCAATCCAAATTGTAGCTTGCTACAGATCCCCCACCATGCCCCAAGATTCTCACTACACCTTCCTAAACATACTGTAAAATATTAACATACAACCAAACACCCTAATACTGGGTGATTTCAACTACCCTGTCATTAACTGGGAAAGCTAGACATGTACCAACACCTTTGCCCAACGGTTCTTGGAATTCATAAATTCCAACACACTGGATCAACTAATCCATAGTCCCACCAGGGGCTCCAATATCCTGGGCCTGGTCATTACGAACATGGGAAATCGATGCTCCACACCACTGGTCACCCCCTCGTTGGTTAGGTCTGACCATAAGCTAATCACCTTTGACATCCACATCCCCCCCGCCCCCCAGTAAGGAAACATCCGTAAAAAACTTCTCCAAGGCCAGCTTCATGCTACTCAACTCAGAAGTGACAGACTTCATTGACACCCATGCAGACGGGAACTGAAAGTTTGACTGCCGAATCCTACACTAAAGCACTGTACGAGCACATCCACTCGTGCATGAATCGGGCCATCCCAAATAGAACCAAGATGCTCTCCTCCAAAAAAAGGATGCCAATCCGGTGGTCCCCTGTCATAAACAAACTATACAACAGAAGGAAGAAACTGTGGCTGTAAAGAGGAAAATCCTAGGATGCAAAAAGCTCCCTTACCAGCCTCAGTAAGAAGCTGAGATCCCTCATAAAATCCTCCAAAGCTAGTTACAAAAATAAAATTGCCTCATATTCCAAAGACAACCACAAGGCATTCTATAGCTATGTCAAGAATCTAAATGGCAATGCTCAGATCTGCTCTGAGCTACAACAGAATGGAATTAAATATACTGATCCTAAGGACAGCTAAAAATCAGAATTCAACAACATTGGCAGATGAGAGAAGTTTAATTATTATTTAAGGGATTTTATCCTTGCATACAGAGTCAGATCATGGTCAAATGGGCCCCCAGGTAGTGTAATGTACCACCTTCCCACAGCCATACCAATATCTCATTACTTGGCTGTCTCTCCCCAGTTGCCATTAAACACTGTTCAAACTTGCCAGTGTACATACTATTCTCTTCTTTACTTTTACAATGATCACAGTAATTTTGATGTAATTTAAAATTTTTATTAAAACTTCTACAGTAAAAACACTGATAGCCATTTGCTAAACAAAACATTACACACATTCAAAACAGACAGCATTGACAATGGTAAACTACTCTTCCCTTGAAGCTCACATTTATTGAAAATACATCTGCCAATGCATTAAATTACATGAGACATAACTGAATTTATAGTCAAATAGCATATATTAAAGTAATAATTGGTGGCTATTTGAAAGATGCTTGAATTCAAGAGACAAGTATGTAACACATCTGCTAACAGCTTTAGACAGCCCACTCAACAAAAGTGTCCCTTTTCTGAAGCAGTACAGGAGCACTGCCAGTTGAAATGACCTAGTCAGAGTCACACAGTAGACAAACTAAGGCCGAGAGAATCAAACCCTGCATTACAGGAAGCTGGTCATTAGCAACTCATCTGCACAAAGTACCAAACAAACTGCTGTAGCCCAATGTAATGCATTTCACCCTCGTGTCTGCAAAAAAACCCATGCAGTGTCTTCTGTTTGAGATTATTTCTTCTTGCAGTAGATAGCTTCTTATATAATGTTACATCAGCAGTCAGAACTTTTCATTTCTGCTCCTACAGTCCCCCAAAAATTGCATTATAGGCCAGATAGACTGTATCATTTTAGTACACTAAAATGCGTATTTACTTCATTTATATTTAACATTTCAGTCTTCATAGTCACATGTTTCATAATACTCGCAGTAATTATCTGCAACCTCTTTGGTAGATTACAGTGTGTCCATTTCCATCAACTCTAACCATTCTATTATCTTATAAGTGTCGTTGCAGTCATTATATTTAATAAATTATGTTTCTGTACTTCTTCCTTGTCTAAAGTTAAAAAGAAATATTATAAGCTGCAGAAAACATGTAGAGCTGGAATGACTACATTATCTTTGAGAATGCATGCAGCTTAAAGACATAGTTGCAACAGGGCAACTTTTAACAGCCCTAGTTACTCTATCTTAATTTTAGATAGCAATTTCAATTCCATGCTGTATTGTAAGGTATAGAAACAGTTAATTATTAACTGCGCCACATTAAGGACTTCAGCAGTTTTTTATAACGAGTGTTGCTCTCATCTGTCCACCAGATGGCAGTATTTATACTTTTTTTTTTAAATGAGAACTAAAAAAACGTCTTTCGGCTTTTCCCGGTAAGGGGTCGCCACAGCGAAACTCCGGTCCACTAATGATTGGCAGTAGATTTTTACGTGCTGGCTTGCCGCGCCTAACACACAACCTTCAATGAAGGAATGCCCATTCACTCATGTCGACACACAGAAGACACTCTAACTGAGAATCGAACGTGCAACGTCTAACTGTGAGGCGACAACGCTACCGCAGCACCACCACAAAAACATTTCCTATTTTTTCATGTAATAACTATTATACTATGGTATCTGAAATCAGGATTATTATAATAATCAGCAAGGATTAAAGCAGAACAGCATGCTTAGTTTTGTCTAACAATCTAAGATATGTATTATTTGATCCTTCAAATAAAACATACCCTTTCTAATCATCCGCATTAGCTATCTTGATCTGCATTTCAGTTCCTAGCACACTGCATTCTTTTCAGAATAAATACCTTGTGGGAAAATGCATGCATCTCTGTTCAACCTTAGCTCTACAATACTCTGCTAGAACAGTTCAGACGTCAAAACCAAAAGACTTGCAGTCAGCTCTCTAGTGTAGAGGGACAAATCCCAGACTATCCCAGAGGCAACCTGAGTTTGACTAGCAGCTTGGGTGCCTGTAGGAGCTGGCCAAGAAGGGTACGTGGGAGTGGCTCTGTTGATTGTTTGCCTATCCTGAGGAGATGGAGGTAATTCTGACTCATGACATGGGTGACACCTAAGGGGAGCACTACATGCTGCAGCCCATGGAGACTGAACCCCAGCTGATCAAGGGCATCACACTCTAAGCCAAGGGGAATGCAGCATGCTTCCCCTTGGAATACAGCAGCAGTAGAGCTCAGAAGAGCTGCTGAGGGGAGGGGGGGGTGTTCCTAGAGGCAGATGGTAGGCTGGCCCATTCCTTACCACCACCATCTCACTAGGAAATTTAGGGCTAATGGGGATTCTCAGGCAGGAATTAATGAGAAGTACGGCTCTCCCTTAGCAAGGGAGTACCCAGCTCCCATGCCACCAGAATGAATGGGTCAAATGGGTGAAAATAGAATAACTATTATGTGACGTCCTGTGGGGAGCAAAAACAGAACAAAAGACCCACAAAATTCATTATATAACACACTGAAGAAATTGCCTCTATACTGGAGATTTAACTAAGAGTGTCCTCAAATCCTCACACTTACATTTTTTCCAATGTAGGTCTTGGAAAAAATTACTTCTATTTGACAGCAGAAGGAGACATTAAGCCTACCTAGTCGGTTGTGTTAAATCCTTTCACATTTATACTTTTCCCTTCTAGCCCTGCCTATCCCTTACCATTTGTGAGGTTTTACAAACTTAAATAAATTTAACAACTTCATCAATCACAGCAAAAGATGTCCCTTGTATGGTGCCCATGTTATCAATGGGTGGCTGGCCCTGAATCCTCTTTGTATCTTCTACTCTCTGTTTAATTATAGTCTGGCACAGCCCAATGGTTACAATTTTTGTTTGCAGTTGTATAAATAGCTTACTATTGCCTTTAAAATGCAAAGGTGCATTACACATTATACATTCCACATACATGATACAGTAATTTCCTGTTCTCCAGCCCATGTTACCTTTCCATTTTATTTTCTGTATATTTATACATTACTAGTTGCTTCTTTGCATAGGGCATGAGATAATTTATATTCCTTTTGTTTCTAACCATTACACTCATTCTCCCTGATATTCCCTACTTTTATTAGTTTAAGGTTGCATATATCAAACATTCTTGCTGATATTCATATATGAATGTGTAATAAAACTGAGTCTCAAAGTAAATAACATGCAACCAATCCAAGCTATTTACGGTATGCAGAAGAATCCCTACTTTTCTGAGTCTTCCCTTTCCCATTTTATATCTCTGTTGTACTCATTCTCATTTATTATTAAGCCACTTTAACTCCTGTCTAGCAGTTTGATAGCCATTGATGGTTTCTCAGTTGTTTAGCAGGTGGATACACACACACAGACACACACACACACACACACATACACACACACACACACACACACACACACACACACACACACACACACACACACACACACACACACGTGTGAGCGTGTACACCAAGTCACTCGCAGTAAGGTTAATACCACTATCTATGTAGTCTTACAAACTATAGGTCACAGTATTTATCTCATGTGACACGACTTAAGTCAGTCGCCATTTCCCTGATACAGTAAACTCTCACTTAATGGGAATTCAAGCAACTGGCACTCTCAAGCAACTGGCAAAAAATAGTGAAAAAATACAGTATAGTTTTCATGTGTTGCACTTTCTGTTTTCCCCTGCAGAAACATGCCTTACGTTTTTAGAGTTTTAGAGCTTTAAAAAGGAAGATAAGAATAAATTCCCTCTCTCTCCAACCTAAGAACAAGTCAAACCACACAAATAAGAGAGAGTACGGTATTAGTCAGGCCTATTTTCAATAGTAACGCTCAAGCAACCAGAAACTATAGATATCCGGAATCTACCAATCCCTCTGAGTGCCATTTAACTAAGAGTTTACTGTATTCCATTTACAGATTAGCAAATGTTTTCTACTCATTTGTAGATTTTCTAGTTCATAATCACTAAGTTCTTGTGTCATTTTAACATCCCGAATCACTGGCTTATCTGTAGTTTTCCATTTTATTCTTATAGCTTTTTTCCCATTATAATTAATATTGTTATCAGTGCTTTATGTAGCTTGGCACATTTAGCTTTACTCTATCATAGCAATATAACTTCCTTATTTCAATTCACATCTAGTCCACATATTTTCTTAACCATATCTGCCAGGTTTTCCTTCAATTAGTTAAGCCCCTCACAGCCCCAGGATATATATTCCCAGGTATCCCTTTCTACCTTGTTGCATCCCCAGCAGTTATCAATAATTTGAGGGAATTTTTTTTCTGAACCTACTTGGTGTGTAAAACATTTGTGCACATAATTCCGTGCAGATATTCCGAACTTTCTGTATTTTGTTGCTGTCCTAGGACTCAGACAAATTTCCTGCCATTCAGTTATTGTATCATTGTATCTCATTGCTTTGTTCTAGTTATCTCTCACATAATCTGTATATTTGACTTTGTGGTCGTAAAGTGTCTTGGAAATCTTATTTATATTTTCTTTTCCTGACTACTGTTTCCATTTTATCCTCTTTTAAGAACTCTACTAGCTTAGGTGTATAATTTTTCAGTTTGCCCATTTGTACATCTTTCTTCAATATTTTCATTATTTCCATAAACCCTAAGGTTACATTTCTGTTTGGCTAATTCCCATGTTAATATAGTGGCCCCTTTGCTAATCTGTTTTGAGTACTGTAACTTTCTATTATTATCTCTCCAGATGTGTTCATCAGATCATGGTCAAACGGGGCCCCAGGTAGTGTAAAGGACCACCTCCTCACAGCCATACCAATATCTCATTACTTGGCTTTCTCTCCCCAGTTGCCATTAAAGACTGTTCAAACTTGTCAGTGTACATACTATTCTCTTCTTTACTTTTACAATGATTACAGTAATTGTGATTTAATTTAAATTTTTTATTAAAACTTTTACAGCAAAAACACTGACAGCCATTTGCTAAACAAAACATTACACTCACGTTCAAAACAGGCAGCTTTTTCAATGGTAAACTTCTCCCTTGAAGTTCAAATTTATTGAAAATATGTCTGCCAATGTATTAAATTACATGAGACATAACTGAATTTATAGTAAAATAGCATATACTGAAGCAATAATTAGTGGCTATTTGAAATATGCAGGAATTCAAAAGAAAACTATGTAACAAATCTGCTAACAGCTTTAAACAGCCCACTCAACAAAAGTGTCCCTTTTCTGAAGCAGCACAGGAGCACTGTCAGTTGAAATGACCTAGTCAGAGTCACACAATAGACAAACCAAGGTTGAGAGAATCAAACCCTGCATTACAGGAAGATGGGCATTAGAAACTCATCTGCACTAAGTACAGACAAACTGCTGTAGCCCAATGCAGTGCATTTCACACCCTTGTGTCTGCAAAAACAAACTAAATTAAAAATCAATTCAGACACCCCGACCCCATGTGCAAAATGGGAAAAAAGGTTGAGGATGGATGGATTGATGAACTTCATCCTGTCTAGTTTATTCACAACCACATAATAAACACATTGTCAACAGTCAACAAAATAAGGAACCCAATGACTATACCTTGTAAATGGTATAATGACAAATATTATGATGAAGGCAGAAACAATCTGAACTGGGTTGAGCCACTTAATAGGGGTGTCCCTTGGTCCTCCTGCTCTTTGTCTTTGTCAACTAGGTTATGGAGTCTTCCAGGCAAGAGGGATGAGAAGGAAGGGGAAGTATACAAGCTGTTGCTTCATGTGGATGATTTGCTTTTGTGTGTTTTTTTTTTAAACAAGAAACATCTTTATTAAATTATCACTTTTGACATAGGGAATCATACATTTATATAAATGAAAACAAAAATATTAACATAATTTTAGTTGCAAATATTATACATCACTAATAATCTATCCAGTCACTGTCAGTAAAACATTACATAGCTCATTCAAATCCTGCCTTCTTTTAAACCTCGTTTCTCCTCTGCATGTATTGTTTCTACAATTCCCATTTTGTATGTAATTTGCTTCTATCCTTTTCTAAAGATCCGAATTCCAGTTGTTTTGTCTCTATTACTATATTCACTCCTTCTAATACTCCTTCTAATACAGTTGGTTTAGACTTTGATTTCCATTTCTATAATTGCTTTTTTGGCAGCCACCGTAAGTAGACTCAGCAAAACTTTACTATGGCTAGGCAATTCTGATACTGTATCATAGCTCAACAAATAATTTCCTTAGTTACACCTATTTGCTCACCCAGTACCTTTGACAGAGTAGTCGGCAGGGAATTTTTAAAGTCAGCCAACTCATTACACTCATAGAAAATATGTTCCCAATTACCTCTTTCTTCCCAATCACACCTCCAACATTTGCTCTCTTCCTGAGGAAGATTTCTTTGTAGTCTACTTGGGAATAAAAATACCTATGCAAACAATTCCAATCAAAGATCCTAAATCTTATAGACTTTGTTTGTGAGACATACATATATCCTCCCCACTGCTTCTTTGTGAAATGTTTATCCAGTCTGTCTTCCCAATCCTTTCTAACATCCCCTGATTGATTCCTTTTTTAACAGCAGCTTCTGTTCTTGATTCTACTAAAAACTCTACCAGTACTGGTCTTTCACTTAGGATTCCCCTATTCTTTCCTCTTTTCCAATACTGTGATATCAGTCCTTGATAGGGAAGGCAGTCTCTAGCCTGCAGTCCAAATACATTTTTAGCCTCTTCCCATTGTATTACTTTTCCCTCTCTAATTATTTGCTGCCAATACCTTGGTTCTTTTGCCAGTTTTCTCCAACAAATTCCAGTCCCCTCTTGCCTATTGTCTGTGTCCCTAATTGCAGTCATCCCTATTGGTAGACTCTCCTTTCTCCATTCCCATGTTGGCTTAGTTCTTAGAATACTTTCTGATAGTCTATGAATATAATATTCTGTATGGTTACTGTTATTCTTCTTAAGGACTTCATCCAAAATCCCAGTCTCTCCTTATTTCTTGTGCTTCCCCCATTTCATCATCATCCCTTTCCACTTTGAAATATAGATTTTCTGCTTGTGCTATGTACAGGAGCCTTAACCGTGCAGCTCTGAAATACCCCTTCAAATTGAGTACTTCCAAACTGCCATGTTCTCTTGGAAGAATCAGCTTATCACATTTGACTGTCGCCGTCTCCCCCTCCCAGAAAAAATCCTTCAGCTCTTTATTAATTGCTATGCACAAGATTTGCTTTTGTGTCTTGATCAAGAAGAAATTCTTCATCAAGTTTTACAATTGGGATCTTTTGACATATTGTGAGGAAACAAAATGAATATGGAAAAGACCAAGATGATAAAAAGTAATATAGTGCCCTTGCAGCTGGTAATTAGGTAATATCATTTTCTGAAGTTCACAGATGAGTTAGTGTATTTGAGTCTTACATTTACTAAAACCTTGGAGGAATTAGTGAATTGGAGATGCTAAGTACAGTGAAAAGCTTAATTCAGAAATGGGATGTGGTGCATTTGTATATCATGCAGTGGGTGCAAGCTAGTCAGTGGTGTATATTGCTAGTGGTTTCACATGCTGCACATGGGCTTTCTTTACTACCTTCTAATGGTTTCCAAAAGGTGTTAAGAAAATGTACACTACAGTTCATTTGGGACAGGAATACTAAGGCTGCCATGGGCTGTCATGATTTTACCTAACAGTAAAGAAGAGTTAGGGATCCCAGCTTTTCAGTGTTACCTGTACTCAGCAAGGCTGAAATTAGTAGTCAGGATTATGGACCCATGATATAGATTGCTATGGAAGGAGGTTTTTGCTTAAAAAGTTGGGAGAATATTGGGGACAACATTCCCATTTGAGTCAAGGACAGGAGGTTACTAGACAAAAGGTTAAGAGAAATTGGAAAGAATTACTTAGATTAGCAAGTCAGATATTTACAATCTAGGATGTCATGGACTGGATGGAGATATTGGTATATGAGTCAATATGGTGAGTAGATGACATTTAATATTACCAATGGTAAAGGCTATATCTATCGCTGCTTGCAAAATCCTTTTATGTGAAGCACAGCAAATATAGTGGGACAAATTTTCTACCTTGTTTAAAGAGGGATGATGGACTAGAGTGTATACAAGCAGATAGTTGATATCTAAAATGTTCAAAAATGCGTTAAGTACAGAGGGAAAACTGGCTTATGTGGGTCTCCCGGTAGATCAAGTTAAGGTAAGGGGATGAGGGCAGGTCAAGGTCAATTTCAGCATTCACCAGAATTCTGAAGGGGTGGATATTAAAGTTACAAATGGGTTTCAGATAGCTTGGGGAAAAGATCCAGGCATCCCTACATCTCAACAGGAACAGATGAGGAGTGTGCCTTTTGATATGCTACTAGGTCACAGAAATTTATATTTTTTCATTGGGAATGTTAATTTTAATATTTATGCTTCTCTGAGGTTGTATAGAATGTATCCTTTTTTTCTATTGTTACTGATATGAGCAGATATAAAGTCTTTATATAGTGACATTTGGGGGGGGGTCATCATTTGCCACTAACTCTTGCTTTATGGTTAATTGGACTGCAAGGTCAAAATTCTACTACAGGTTCAAAAGGACTTATACTCGAGCCATTGTATTCTTTTTACTGCTAACAAATAACTGGGAAATAGAAAAGGACTGCTCCCCTATTGGTGAAGATATGAAGGCCATAATGAAAAAGACTCAAGATCGATAACTGGCAACATATGACACAGAAATACAATTTAAGTTGATCCCAAAGTCATATTTTTGGAGTTAACGGCATAGTAATTAGTTTAAGTAGGTTTAAGTAGTCTGTCTGGACATCCCTTCTCCAGTCTGGTGACTATAGTTCTGAGAGTGGTTATATTATTTCAACCTGTTGGATGTGCTGGTTAAGTCATGGGATTTACTATATATTGCATATATGTGTTTTAATACTGAGTTCTTAGACAGTTGTTTAATAGATTAGTTTTTGCACTAAAAGTATCTTTCCAAAATATTCTGAAAGGTTGAATTGCTGCCTTTTTATCAGGAATATTTTATTATAGGCTGAGCCTGAAATTGGTCAGTATTTATCAGTGCACTACCCCAGTAAACACATATAAATAAATAAACTAAATGAATTTGTTATTTGGATTTCCACTGTTTAGTTTTGAATTATGACTCGATGGACTTAGTAAAGCAAGATTTAAATTACTTGCTACAATAACCAAATCCAAAACAATAAACACACAAAAAACTAATTATCTCAATCCGAAAACACTGCGTGGGTACAAACAAAAAGTTAAATTATCAACTTTATTTGTTAAACATTTTCACCTCAAAATAATAAGACACTTCATCAGAATATCATAAACTAAACCAAGAGGCATTTAAAAGTTCTGTCCCTAACATTTGACCCTTTTTATTCAATCAAAGCACCATAGCATACAGTCAGTACAATAATTCATCAAATCAAATAAAACCCGTGTACAAGGACACAAACAGTAAAACTAACATCAGATACTGATCCCACAGGGAATATATAATCACAAAAATGCAAAAGACTAACTCTGAAATGTTCAACAAAATAGAATTAGTGGATATAGTCCTATTTAAACTGGGAGCTACCATTGCAATAGTTTTTATATGCCAGCAAAGCTCCTGATTTTCCTATCATAAATCAGGAGCACCCCCTCTGGGGTTTGCAAACAATTTCTCAATGCCAAAAATAGAAACTTATATCCAGGAAATTCCATCATATGCTTCCTAAAGCATTATTGGGTTTGATCTACTTATAAAGTATGTGCATTCATAAATTCTATCCTTGAAACATACAAATTTCTTCCCTATATAACAACCATGACAGTTTTGACATAAAGCAGCATATACTATCCCTTTTGTTTTACAACTACATTGAAATTTAGTTCAAATTAAGATGTCCCTAACCTGTATACAGCTAGCTTCCAAAAAATATTTACAATAATTGCAGTTGCTACATTTTGATATACCCCATCTAACACCAGTATCCCCTTTCTTATTAAATCTGACTAATTCAACTGTAGTTTTTAAACAAATGCCCTTTTTTGATGCAAATTTAGGCAGTTGTCCTAAATTATTCGATACCTCAAAGTGGTTAAACATAGCCCAACTTTTCACAATACATTTTTTAATTTCCCCATAATCCACACTAAAGTTGTTATAAAAGCAGAAATTATGTTGGGAAATGTTACATTTGAGTTTTCTTTGTTCTTGCTATTATTATTAGTTAACAATTCTGCTCCTAATAATGCAGAATAAAATCCAGTCCCTCTCTTCATTAATTATGCTAACAAATAAATATTCTGTATACCCCCTCTCCATGAACATTTCCTTAAGATTCTAACATTCCTACAAAAAATTGTCAAATTCTGAAACCATCTTAGCTGTTTTTACCAGCTGTCCTTTAGCCACTGATTTTTTTCTGGGTAAATGGGTGACAGTGATTGAAATGTAAAAAAAGAGTTAGAATAAGTGGGTTTCCTATAACTACGTAAAACAACTTTTTGTGATGAATGTCCTTTCTCGATTCAATGTCCAAATATTGCAAACATCCTTTGAAGCAGAGAATGTAAATTTAGGAAAACAAGTAGTGTTATTAATATAGTTAATAAAGTCATTAACTCTCTGTGGCTCATCTGTGCAAAAAATACAGACATCACCCAGAGATCTAATATATAATGACCAGGAGTTAGCATATTCTGAGTTAACCACATACTTCTTTCCCCAGATGGCCATTACCATGTTTGCAAATAACAGAGTACAAACTTCTCCTATAGCCACACCCTCTCTTTGTCTGTAATTTGAACCTTCAAAATATATAAAATTGTTATTAAGAACCATATCCATAAAAGTCAGAGTGGTGTTAGTT